>NC_034409.1:62720702-62977754 GCF_002078875.1 Numida meleagris | reverse complement strand
AACCATGAGCAGATTGAAAGAATCTTGAACAAGCCAGGACTGAAATACAAGCCTGCAAACAACCAGGTAAGCTGATAAGTGACCCAAGCATACATCTTTCATTGACTATGAAGACCTGATCCATTGAATGGGGATATGGAAAAGGGGAACAATGTGAATAAGGCATGTATCCTAAATTCAACTCTATATATATTTCTGGGTACAAGAGGGACTGACATAATCACCTTTTGTCTCTCCGTTTGATGAGCCGCTGTATATAATTCAGATGTATCTCTCATGAAACACTCCTTCTAGAAGGATAAAAATATCAGAGCTGAGATTCATGAAACCCCTGCAGACAAACTGTGTAAAAACTTTACATAATAATAGGTTTTTAAGAGAAAATGAAGGATGCATGTTATCACCCAAGGCATTAGCCCACTTTTGCAAAAGGCAGCCTCTAACTGCACTAGGCAATAACCACTGGCACACAGCAATTCTTCAAAGGTTCTGTCACCATCATCCTCTGTGTCCTCGTGTTTCCAGATTGAATGTCATCCATACCTGACTCAGGAGAAGCTGATCGACTACTGTCAATCAAAAGGAATTGCTGTGACAGCATATTGTCCACTTGGATCTCCAGACAGACCATGGTAATACTGCTTTGCATTTTGCAAGGGGGCTGGCACAAATTTTCCTTTAAGCATTGTGATTACAATTCTGTTAATCATTCATCAAGATGCAGATAACTGTTGCTAGGCCGGCTGTTCCTGTGGAGGTTTCTTCCTATTGATCTTCTGTTCCTTGTGTAGGGCTAAGCCAGAGGATCCTTCGCTTCTGGATGACCCCAAGATTAAAGAGATTGCAGCCAAGCACAACAAAACAGCAGCACAGGTATGTGACTGCTGGACAGTGGGTACTGCTTCCCATAACACTATCATTAAGAAAATCACACCTGAGGAGCACATAAAACCTAAACCCATTCTCTACAAGCTGTGGCACTCATCTGATTATTCCATAACAATGCAGATTGTTCCTCGTAGGCCTGCAATATATGCCACTATTATCACTGTGGCCATCAACAAAGAAAAGATTCTTGACCCATCTTCAGGCTTCATTTCTCACCAGAAGTCCTGTTACAGAAAATGATTTGCAGAATTGTAGAATCATTTCTGTTGGAAGAGACCCTTAAAGGTCATCTAGTCCAAACCCCTGCTCTGAACAGCGACATCTACAGCTAGGTCAGGTTGCTCAGAGCCTGGGCCAGCCTGACTGTGAATGTCTCCAAGGACAGGGAATATACCACGTCTCTGGGCAACTTCTTCCAGTG
Organism: Numida meleagris; assembly: GCF_002078875.1. Classification (NCBI taxonomy): domain Eukaryota; kingdom Metazoa; phylum Chordata; class Aves; order Galliformes; family Numididae; genus Numida; species Numida meleagris. The sequence continues at coordinate 62,976,445 of NC_034409.1, read as the reverse complement.
CTTCACTACCTTTACTGTAAAAAAAATTTCTCCTTATATCCAATCAAAATCCCCCCTCTTTTAGTTTGAAATCATTTCAAAGTTTTGCATAAATTACTGAAAGTCCAGGTAAGAAAGAAAATAACTGACCGTCTCAAAACCAGATCGGAGAGGAAGCCTCCCATGTGGGGATCCACCACTTGGCCCTTTGCTCGTCAGGAAGCGCTACATGGGCCACAGGACAGGAATGACTTGAAATGCAGCTCTACAAAAGTGGCAGTAGCACAGGCAAACAGCTGTTGAAGATGCTCAGCTTCTGTGGCAACACCACCTGTCTTCTCTCTGACTCCGTGGTCTCTTCCTGCAGGTGCTCCTTCGCTTCCAGATCCAGAGAAATGTGATTGTGATCCCCAAGTCTGTCACACCACAGCGCATTGTGGAGAACTTCAAGGTGAGTGATTACGAGTGACCTGGCATCACTTCCCCCTGCAGAGCAAGCAAGGATCCTTTCTCAGCCTTCCCAAGTCCTCCTCAGACAATTGCACTGGGCTTTTTCTATCTGCCTGTTTACCTCTGCTGAGGGCTAAGCAAAGGATACAATTAGAGAGGAGTTTTATGGCGTTACCCATTCTGTCGCTTTAAGGATTAATCAGAACTTGCATGGAGAAGTGCAGTAACAGGGCAGAAATGTCAGATGTACGAGGACTGCTCGAAAAGCAATGCCTCCCATCTTATTAGGTTGGTCCACGAAGTCAGAGGTGGATGATGGTGATATGGCAGTAGGGGCTGAACCCTCCCAACAATATTCCATTACATTTTGTTGCTATGTGACAAATGGCAGCAGAGGAGTAGTCTAAGAAAATGGCATCTGTCATGGAAGTGCATATGAAGCAAATGTGTGCTATTCAATTACTACATGCAGGAAAAATTGCACCCACTGACATTCATCAACATTTACTGAATGTCTATGGAGATCAAACACTGGATGAGAGCACATTGAGGTGGTAGGTGGTGCATTTCAGCATTGGCAAAAACAACACTGGGTCACCTCTGCTGGAACAGATTTTTATAAGCGTGGCATGCAGGCTCTTGCTCATCACTAGTGAAAATACATAGCTAATGGTGGTGACTAGGTTGAAAAATAGTGCACTGTAGCTGAGAATCTCCTCTATCAATTAGTGTTATTGTGCTCTTTGTATCTGATGTACTTTCCAGGGAAATAAGTAGGAGGCAGTTCTTCCAGTGCAACCTGTGTACGATATGCAATGCTCATAACAAAGTTCTTGTGTTCATAAAAAGCATCCTCTATCTCTCAAGACAGCAGTCCATGATGGAAAATGGATCCTCCACTATGGATCTGCTTTCTCATCCTGTCTATCTTCCTCATGCTGTTTCATTTCTTTCAAAGAGGTGATTTCCAGCTTTTTCTCTTCTTAGGTGTTTGACTTTGAATTGACTAAAGAAGAGATGGCAACTCTTCTCAGTTTTAACAGGAACTGGAGGATCTGTCAATTGAGCCTGTAAGTGACATCGATTCTTTACTTTCAAGTCTTACCTTTTGAATTACCACTACAGGGAAGTTTCTGTCAGAGCTACTAGGCAGCATGAAATTCAGTTTATTGCAAAAAGTTACTAATTCAAATAGTAGAAGGTATGTCCCAAAAATATTTTTTTCAACTGACAAGTTAATATACTCATTTTGAAAATAAAGGAAAAAATAAAACCAACAGACCACATATTCATTTTCAATTCAGTTTCCAGGAAACTCTCCAACTTGAACCCCAAAAGATGGGTTCTCAGTGATCAGTTTGCCTTTTGCCACATTAGAGAAAACAGGATGCATCACTTCACACATTCTTCTGGCAATTACACAATTCAGAACATTGAGTTATAAAATCACAGAATCATAAAATCACAGAATCACAGAATCATAGAATGGCTCAGGTAGGAAGGCACCTTAAAGATCACCTAGTTCCAACACCCCCACCACTGGCTGGGACGCCATTACATCAGGTTTCCGAAGGTTCCTTAAAATCTCCCCATGGTGGATTCTGCATGCACCAAACACATGTCTGTCTAACGCTTGATTTAGCCATGAAAAGAACCTACCTTCTTTTTTTTATTTCTTTCAGGGCCAAAACACACAAGGAGTACCCTTTCCATGCAAAATACTGACGCCGTTTGTAACTTGGCCTTTGCTAGACCCCTGGTGTTTCACGTGCCTCTCCTCCACCTTTGAGCTCTGTATCCAGCTTTCTTACTGCGTCTGCCCTATTGCTGCCAGTGAAGTCAAAGGACATTTATTCCATTGCTTTTCTCCAAGTTCATTCTTTGGAAGATGGAAAGAGTATTGTTCAACGGAACAAAATGTGGGATGTCATAATTTTCTGCTCATCAGAAGAGAGGAGGATTACTGAAGTAACTGGACAGAACTAAGAGGAAAATGGGGACAGCTTGAACGTTTGAACCACAATTCAGCGAGTGCCTTCAGATTTGCATCAGCACAAACCAGAGGCTGAGAAACCACAAGAATAAACAGACATCCACCATCACATGAGAACTGTCCCCTATTTTAAGTAAAAGTAACTTTGAAATAGGCTGGTTTAGCAATAGGGATCAATATATCTTACTTTAAGGACCACTATATTAGTTTAGCAAAAAGGAATTAACGTGTGCTACTTCTAAAACTTTCCAGTTTAGATTTGCTTGGTACGTGAATAGTCTTGTTTTTGAATGATCTTTGCTTCTCTGAAGCACTGAAGCAACAACAGACTACTTTTATCTTTGTATCCACCAGGCGCAAGGACTTTTTCTGGGTTTTCATATAAATCGTTTTAAGTTATAGTGCAACAAGATAGAAAGTTGCTCATTATGGTGTAATAAGCAATGGATACAAAAATACACCCTTTATTCCATCATCTGGGTTCTGAGCTATTTTTGTGTAAAAGGATGTGTTACTTTATGACACCAAATAAATGACATCTACATCATGTTGCTACAGCTCACCTCTTGTCATCTCTACTCCCACAGTACTCTGCACTGTGAAACTCATCTCTATGAATGCACTCTAGCCTGTATCAATACGTGGAAATAATTAAAAGTGAAAACAACAAACAGGCAACTCCACAATTTACATGAAGAAAGATGGTCCTCTTAAGATTCTGAAAAAAATGAGGACCTACTTTGACTTCTCAACTTCTCACCACACACACTCTGTATGAATTCAGCAGCAACATTGGCTCTGTGTCTCACTTCCCGCTCTGTGAAGTGCAGATAAGATCACCACTGGGCCAAGGGAATGACTTCTTCCTCTGTATAGCTGCTTCATGTGACTCTCACCATTCATCTGCACCAGCATAGGACTGATTTAACTAGCTTTGTGTATGAGGATGGCTCTATGCGCAGTTTCATGCCGCGCCTTGGGGCTCCAGTTTGCTGAGTCTTTGTAGGGCAACTTCTGCCTTTATTAATGCCAAGTCATGGGTCAAAGTGCCACTACCTCAAACAGGCAGTAACCAACAGGGCAAACTCCAGAAGTATGTCACAAACAACTACAAAGATACATGCCAGCAACTGTGCACAGGGGCAAGGCACTGCACAAGCACAAGACAGACCAGGGCACGGCAACACTCAGTCATTCCTTTGATAACAAACTGGATAGGGAGGAAGAAAATGACATGGGTTGTGCTGCGGCACGCCCTGTGTTGACTATCACTAAAGTGACTTTTGATTTCAGCTTAAACATTAGCTTGTGAGTTGTAATTAATCTGGAACCTTGTAGCTATTCACGTGAGAACTCAGAACGCAGGCACAGCTCCGCCATCCCCCCCCGCCCAGGGGCAGCACTGTCACTATTGAACGAGCTGGGCAGGAAGCGCTGCAGCAGAGCCAGCCTGGCAGCGTGAGGGGCCATGGCGACCTATGTGCAGCTGAACACTGGAGCCAAGATGCCCATCCTGGGGCTGGGCACATGGAAGGTAACGGCTTGAGAGAAAAGCATTCGCTCTGCAGAGCTCCCTGGCACCAAACTCCATTACTTCTGCTCTGCTCTGCCTGGCTGTGGGGCTGAGCATGTGTGAGAGCGAGGCTACGGAAAAATGGCTGGAGGTAGGCTTCAAGACCTGGAGCACTGATCCTGGTAAATGAATAAATCAGGGACAATTAATTTCAGTAAGGTGGTGTTCTCATTTTTGTTTTTCTATGAATTCGGGGTTAGCCTTGACGTACCTGAATTAGTCTGGCAATTGGACTCAATGTTCTTTGTAGGACCCTTCCAACTGGAACTATTCTATTTGATCTGTCATCACATGATCCTTGCCACAGGAATATAATACTTTGAAACCTCTCCCAAAAAAGCCCAGCTCAGAAGAAAAAGAACAAACACTCTGATGTCTTATCCTCTTTCTTATTGGAGATGCTTTCTTACTGTCCAAACAGCTGAACTTGCCAAGCTTTCACAAACCTGTAGAGCACACCTTGTTGATGCCACCAGCTCACCTTAGTACCACTCCAGTACAAAAGCTGATTGATTCTAGCAGTTCCTACTCCAAGAGTTAAAGTACACTCACCATTCATCAATTTTGAGAGTGGTACTGCTGGTGCTAATGTAGTGCCAGCACAATACAACCATCTTGAGTACCTTGCAAATACAAAGGAGGGTAGAAGCAAACTGACTTCAGCTGGTCTTTGGTCTCTCTGCAGAAAGCATCAGAGTCAAGGCAAGATGTGTCCTTTTGCATTTTTCACTTGACTTCCCTAACAATGAACCAACACCCAAGAAACAGAGCACACTGAGCAGATCTATGAAGGAATTCCAAACAGGATGAAACGTGTGCTGAGTTGTGTAGCTGTTACATGAATCCACTGAAATCACATCCTACTGAGGATAGCTGATGTTCTTGAAACAAAACAGGAGTAAGATTGAAAACTGATCGCCTTTTCTACCTCCTTTTACACAAAGCAAAAAGGACCTGGCTGTCTGCTGTGGAAGAGGCACCCAGAGAAAAACACACTGGCACATTCCTTGAATAAATTCTCCAAATACAAGGAAGCAGTGAAGTCTCGAAAGCTGCCTTAACATACCGCTGTGGAGCACTTTCCAGATCCTGCTGATAAATTAACCATTTTTAAACTGCACTGTGACCCCTCCGCCAGAAAGACATCTTTCCAACTCTTCCAAGTTAGTTGCCAATGTGGAATTACAGGCACTGAAAACAGAGGGACAAGACGATCATTGTGACACCCAGTAACACTTACTGTCCCTCTGCAGCTTTAAAAACACATTACAAAATAAAATTGTCTCCCAACATCCAAAACAAACTTCTTTTTAAGTCTGTTTTGCTGCATTCCTCCTGAGCACCAGTTCTCCCCAGGCACAAGCTGCGCAGAGGCAAGACCCTGACACGCGCGCCCCGCTCCGCCCCGCTCATCAGCGCACGGCGGCACCCCGCAGGAAGGCGGAGCTCCCCGCTCCGGGGCGGAGCGGCAGGAGGCAGCACCCACAGCGGGCCCGGGGTTAAAGGCCTCGGCGAGGGGCTAGCGGTTCTGCGCTGACCATGGCGACCTGCGTGCGGCTGGGCACTACGGCCAGGATCCCCATGGTGGGGTTAGGCACTTGGAAGGTAATGGGGCTCCTGCGGCTTGCAGCGCCCGGAGGAGGTGGCCTGGCGCTCGGTAGTGGGAGTCTCTGCCGCCCGCTCTGGGACTGGGTCTCTGAGCTGCCTCCACCGAGCTGAAGCCCTCCCGGCCGGCAGCTGCTGCGGCCTCTCCTCTGGACAGCAGCGTGGGGAAGGGCCTCGGTCTGGCTCTGAGGGGCCTCTGCCGGACAAAGCTGGGAGCCGCACGGGAACAGCAGGAGGATGGCTGGAGGCTGGCTCTGGCCCTAGAGCCTCTGCATGCCGTGTGTACAAGCTTTAAAAAGTGTTTTGGAAGAAATCCTCTGAAATGCCTTTCTTTCAGTGTTTCTCTGCCTACCTCAGAAACAGTGTGGAAGTATCCCAAGCCATAACGTGTTGTACCCTTATCTTGTTCAGGCTCCACCGGGTAAGGTAGAGTCTGCAGTGATGGCTGCGATTGATGCTGGATACCGCCACTTTGACTGTGCCTATGTGTACCAGAATGAGAAGGAAGTTGGGGATGGGATCCAGCAGAAAATCAAGGAAGGTGTTGTGAAACGAGAGGACCTCTTCATTGTCAGTAAGGTAAACTTGGATAGAGACTGGCCTGCTTGACCTGTGATATTGCTATAGTAAGAAAACTTAAGACTTGGCATATTCTTATGCAGTGTCATGGTGAAACTCATAGTGTAAATGAGATGACTCTTGGTGCTCTTCTTGTTTCATCCAGTATCCACAGTTATACAGTTTATAGCTCGCAGATGTCTACTGATAGTGATTCTGTTATTGAGGCTATTGGATAGGAAGAGTGAGTTCTTTGAGGTCTGAGCAGAGAAAAGAATCATAACTGTTTGCTGACAGTTTTCTTCCCAGTCAGTCAGAAAACATTGGAGGAAGTCAGACTGACTTTATTCCCCTTGAAGTTCAGTAACACCTTGAGTACCACAGCCTCACAGTGCTCTGGCACTCTTCGGAGGAGAAGTACTGGAAGGTGGGAGGGAAAACATGGCCCTGCACTTCATATTCCTGCTGGAGTAGAAGAAAGAAGGGAAGCGTCAAGTGAGGTAGAAATAGGCGATGCAGAGCTCTGAGATAACTTGTGGTCATGGGTTGGTACAGAGGCACTACCAGCATGGTAATGGCACCTTGCTGATACCAAAGAACAGCACAGGAGATGAGCCTTGCAGTGGCTGGTGCCTGTGGAGCAACTCAGTGCTTGTTCCAGCAGTGGGGCTCATGCTTCTCTTCTGTGTAAGCAAGATGAGGTTTGGACACCTTGGAACAACATAATCTGCTCTGAACATACACCAGATAAGGTGCGAGTGTGGGCATTCTCCCTCATTAAAGAAAATGGGGAAAGCTGGTTCATCTGTGTGGCTCTTCTCATCTTCATGGCATTACCTGCTATGTTCAGTGCAGAAGCTTCAGGCATAGTCATATCTGATAGGTATCTGTCTTCATTTTTAAAGCTGCCTACTGCAAGGGTGGGCCCTGTATAAAAGAGAGTAGCACAGACAATGTTAACTATGAGAAATAGAGGATTCTTTGTATATGATCCTATTCACGTGGCTGCTCTTGCCATCAAGATCCAGTCCAGCTAACAGAGGAAGCCCATCTTAAGAGCAATAGGTTGGTGTAATTCCACATTCTTCCAAAGGAGTGCTTTTATCTAGTGCAGGAGAACACCAGAGAGCTTTAACCCAGGAGGTCATGGTGTGACTTGTCTTTTTGTCTCCAGCTGTGGTGCACATTCTTTGAAAAACCCCTAGTGAAAGGAGCCTGCCAGAAGACACTTGCCAGCCTGAAACTGGATTACTTGGATCTCTACCTCATGCACTGGCCTTTTGGGTTCAAGGTATGGTAATAGGAATGCACGTGTTTTTTTCATGATCTTTTAAAGACTTATATGGCTTTACAGCCCAATAATTGATAGTACTGAGAAATACCCTTGATCTTTATCCTTGAGAATGCTACTTGCATACCCCTTTCATCATAGGACGTGACAGACACAAAACTAGAGGCAGATCTCCCAGCTGCAGGCGTAAGCTATGCTCTTCTCCCTCTTTTTTACAAATCCAAAATATGCGTCTCTGAAAATCATGTTTTGTAGAGAGCAGGCTACATCTTAACTGCCTGATAGGTTCTTTTCTCTGCATGTTACAGAATAAAAATCAAGAGAGTGTGTTGTTTTTTTTTCCTATTTCTGCCTTTAATCACTGAATCCTTAGCTCAGTATAGACTGAGATAACCTTTGCTGTAGGGGCCTTACTGTTGTTCCACAAACCCTGCATTGCAAAAGGTGAGACTTCCATGGAGCTGAAGTCTTTCAGACTGATGTCTGAGTTTGACTATTTCTAGTCTTACCTTGTCCTACCTGCCGCAGTTTTAGTGGTGCCCATCCTACCTGTTGCTTCTGAATTTCTTAACTTTATGTTCTATTTTATCTTTGTTAACAAAGCCATAAAAATGAAAACTGTCTCCCAGCAGCTGCAGCAAACTCAGTTGTTAGACGCAGTTCTGTCTTGCTGTCTTTACACAACTTCCATTCAAAGGCTATTCTGACTTTCCTGGCACAATAACAGCATTCCTGAGCTTCGCCGTGGAAGAACTGCCACAGTACATAATAGCTCTTCTCAACAGATTTGGCTTAGTATAGGCCAAAGCTTTGTATCACCTGTATGAAAAACTAAGTCCCCTGATGCACTTCTGGAAAAAAACAACTCAATTTTTCCTAAACAGGTGAAAAAGAACATCACATGAAGTGATACATATGAAATTCTTATGTGAATCTGGATCTGAGTGGTTTCTTTCCCTGTAGGTGTTTAGGTGAGTCGTCACTTTAAGGAGCCCAGCAGAAATATCTGCCTTGATTGGCCAGAAATACCTTAAATTCCTCATCTAATGCAGGAAGGAAGAAATAACTGTAGAAAGAATTAATACACTTGACTGTACCAGAAGTTTAAGCTATCTTGGTCCTGAGGTGTCACTGCCTTAAACTTCTCAACAGATTTTTCAAGCACTTTCTTTGTTGCTGACAGGCAGGGGAGGACCTATTTCCGACAGATGACAAAGGCATGTCTATACCCAGCAATGCTGATATTCTACAAACATGGGAGGTAAGCTTAGCCACAATGACAGAGTCATGTCTTCTATCCTGAGCAGTGATATTTCAGTAGTCAAAGTGTGGTTCCTGCAAGGATGCAGATTTCTTTAGAAAGAATGTACAGAAGAAAATTCAGATTACTTCCAGGGGACTTGCAGAACAATCTGAAGTCAAAATATATATTCTTTGCTTGACCAGAACAATTGTACAGTTGTATTTAAGTAGTTCAAGAGCTCTATGAGAACAAGTATTTTGAAGAAATAAAAACAACTTAGGTTATAATCTTGCCATCATTCTAGAGCATAGCTCTCCAGTGCTGCCACAGTAGCAGATTATAGACTGGTGATGTACTTTTCCTTGTGTAACTCAGCATGAATTTCTTAGTCATAACAAAGGAGATTTTGGGCTCGGGTGGAAGACAGTAGAAGACAGGATGCAAAAAATTACCAGCACCCACTTTTCCCCAAGAGAATTAAGTTGGGCAAGCTTACCAGTTCTTTCTCTGTTCTTGTGAAAGGAAACAAGGAACATCAGGAAGAATGTGTTCAGGCCTTTTCTTGCATCGTGGATAGTAACTTTGCTGCTCTCTCTGTTAGGCCATGGAAGAGCTGGTGGATGCTGGGCTGGTAAAAGCCATTGGCATCTCCAACTTCAACCGTGAGCAGACTGAAAGACTCTTGAACAAGCCGGGACTGAAACACAAGCCTGCAAACAACCAGGTAAGCTGCTAATAGTGAATAGTTTTCAGGAATTACAGAGATCTAATTACAGTTTCATGAGGATATGAAAAAAAGGGAGAACAAAGTGGACTCACAGTATGTACTTCAAATCCCACTCTATGGATGGTTCTGGGTACTAAAAGGACTGAGAAACTTTTTCTCACATTGCTATGGCACTGTTTACAGATATAGGAATATTTCCTTGTGAAATGTGCTTTCTGGATGGATAAAGAACGCAGATGTAAGCTGTGATTCTCTAATCAAGGATTTTTCTGAAACCTGTTAGAACAAAATCCAAAATGCATTTAAGGACTCAGTGTAAAAATTAGTGCCCTATAGAATTATGGGTTTGTATTATCCCACAGCCCGCCTGCAGGCTAAGATGAAGGCAGTCTATAATTAGAAAATTTAAGATTGGGGGGGGGGGGGGAAGCTCTGGAGCATCGGAGCATTACAGTAGTTCTACAACTACCTGTCTGCTCCTGTGTTGGCAGATCGAGTGTCACCCATACCTTTCCCAGGAGAAGCTTATCAACTATTGCCAATCCAAAGGGATCACTGTGACAGCATATTGTCCCCTTGGACGTCCTGACAGGTAACTTATAAATGGGTCAGCATGGCTTAAATTCAAAACTTTCAGACTAACTGAAAGAGAAATAGTGCAAGTGAGAGTATATACAAATATGCAATAATAAATCATTCTAGGCTGAAACTTTTTAGAGTGATTCTTTTGCCGTTTCTTCCTCTTTCTCTCTGTAGGGCCACACCAGAAGAGCCTACCATTTTGGATAACCCCAAGATTAAAGAGATTGCAGCCAAGCACAACAAAACCCCAGCACAGGTTGGTGGGTGCCAGAAAATAATATCAATTAAGGAAAATAGACCTGAAAGAGGGTATACCCTGTATATGTGTTCTCTGTGAATCGTGGACATTCTCTGTGGTGTTAACAAGCAGTATTGCAGGCTGCATAGCAGCCAACCTGCATATGCTGGAAGAAAATCTTTGGCCTTCAATGAAGATTCGTGAGCCAATTGCCATGTCCCCTCTTAAGCCCTACTGCAGAGAATGAAAGCTTTACATAAATTACTGAAAGTCAAGATGGTAAGAAAAGGAACTCATAATATCAAAACTGGAAAAGGAGAAAAGAGATCTCCCATGTGGGGCTCCATCACTTCCCCCTTTGCTCTTCAGGAAGCGCTATCCAAACCACAAGGACAGGAATGATTTGGAGTGCAGCTCTACGTAGGTGCCTGTAGCTCAGGCAAACAGCTGTTGAACACTCAGCTTCTGTGGCAAAAGCATCTGTCCTCTCTCTGACTCAGTGGTCTCTTTTCTTGCAGGTTCTTCTTCGCTTCCAGATCCAGAGAAATGTGATTGTGATCCCCAAGTCTGTCACACCACAGCGCATTATAGAGAACTTCAAGGTGAGTGATTACAAGTGACCTGGCATCACTTCTCCCTGCAGAGCAAGCAGGGATCCTTTCTCAGCCTTCCCAAGTCCTCCTCAGACAAGAGCACAGGGCTTTCTCTATCTGCCTGTTTACCTGTACTGAGGGCTAAGTGAAGTCTGAAGTGAAAACCTCTCTTCTCCAATTGCAGTTGACAGAGGTCTTGGAAACAGTGTGCTGATAATTCTATTGGTCATCTTTACATTGTCTCCTATTCTGCAGAAAGTGAATGAATTGGCATTCAGGGCTTGCAAGTGCAGTAGCGTGCCAAAGAAGCTTACATAGCGTATGCAGTGTTAAGAATCCCAATGTCAATGAAGTATATTATTCCTCTAACTGCTAAGTCACTGGTGTTTTCCTGATGTTGGACATCAGGATTTTAGAAGAAATGTAAATATACTGGAATATTGAAGTCTGCCAGATCTTTCTTTGGAACTGGAAAGAAATGCATCTTCAACAAATAGTGTTGCAGAATGCACTTAAGTGCTTACAAAACTTCTTGTAACTGCCAGTGTATATATAACTGCAACTTTGTTTTGTTTTTAATTCTTTCTGTCCAAGCAGGCTTTTCCTTCCCTCCTTCCACCTCCATCTCATGAAGCTATTCCTAACATCCCTTCCCTTGTGGACTTGCTCTTTACTTTTGTGAGCTTTGCTGTCAGTCTGATTTGCTCAATGAGGTGATCTCCATGTTTTTCCTTGTTAGGTGTTTGATTTTGAACTGACTAAAGAAGAGATGGCAACTATCCTCAGCTTAAACAGAAACTGGAGAATCTGTGAAATGGTCACGTAAGTGACAGCATGTTTCCTTCAAACTCTTAACTTTTCAGTACTCTTTGCAAGTACTGGTGAGTTCCACATATGGGAAGGTTCTAGTTGGTAACTTTGGTTATGTCCGTATTAGAGAAGTGAAGTATTAGCCAGTTTTAAACTCAAGATTTTTTTTTTTCCTGGTGAGATGATAGTAAACTGATGTCAGCTCTTACAGAGTTGGCTAGGGGAACAAGTGCCTATCTGAACTGCAGAGTGAGCTGCCACTTGCAGGTGGGCACCGTGGAAGTGTATACACTGACAAAGCTTTAGTTGAAAGGTCACAAACAGCTGTCTTGTGTGCAAATGGTTATAGACTAGAGAAAGCAGAAGTCTCTTGAATTAATTATGTAGTTACATAATCTGTCATACATCCACTGTAGTTCTAAATAGCATTTCTTTCCCCGATGGGAATAATCATTCATCTTTGTTGTCCTTCAGGTGCAGAAACCACAAGGAGTATCCTTTCAATGCTGAATACTGAAGATAGTTTTATTCTGTCCTTCTGCAGGCCTGTAGGGTCTAATGAGTTTCTACCACTGCCTACAGTGATCCACTATGTACCTTGTACACTGTATCTATCCTGACAGCAAAGAGACTGTCTTTGGTAGAAGAAAATAGTAAAATTGTTCTGAAGAACAAAATACAGGCTATAATAACTGGCCGTAATGATTCTTTACTCATTAGATACTTGTCTTTACCTGGCTGAAATGGCAAAACAGAACATTAAGAATAAACTAGCAACTGATTTCTATTTTTTGTTTTGAATCTTCTGTCTAACGTCAACACTACTTTGTTGCAGGATGAGGTGGCTGTGGGTCACTCGAGCGACTGTACGAGCAGGGATGTAGTGCAGAGTATATTGCTATGGAATAGTACTGGATAAACAGCAAGGCTGGATGGTCCTTGAAGAGAGATGTAATCAAGTAAAGCAGGACCCAAGGACAAAAGAATCAGGGAGTTAGCCTTAGGGCGCGGGGGTGGGTTGTTGTGCGGCTATGCCTGTTCAACAAGTTGTAATCTCCAATCAGGGGTCAGGGCTGGGGGCAACCCCACCAATGGTGGTTTGCCAAGTGTAACACTGTTTCTATATATGCTGTGAAGTACTGCAATAAACTGGAAGCCTGCATACGCATATTGAGATTGTCATGTTTCCCCGCACCGTGTAGCGTTCGGCTCCAAAGCCCCTGGAAAGATCCGCGGCAAGTGGCACCTGAACAGGGACCGGGAGCGGTGTCTGAACAGGGACCGGGAGTGGCAGGAACGTGAAGTGCGAGCGAGCGGGGCGTCCGGCGTTTCTGCAATAAGACATGCCTAGCTCGGAAACCACTGACGGATCTACCTAAAGGGGGCTCCGGAGCATAATAGTTTTGGGCGCTTGCGACGGCGGTGGGACGCGGAGTTGCAGTGCACCATGGATAAAGAGGTAGCGCAGGGGTTACTTAGTCGCTTCTTACAAAAGCGTGGGTTGGATAATGGTACGCTGAAAGCGATACCGGGACTTGTTTCCTTTGCGGAAACATGTGGTTTTTTTCACCACCCTAACTCGTATTTTGATGAGGGAGAATGGCGCCGGTTCGGTGATTGTTTATGGGATAGGGTTATAGATGATGATAAGTCAGCAAAGAAACTTATGAAGCCATGGCGAGAAGTGATTAATAGTATTAAAAAGCATAAATTGGAGCGGGAGGTGGCGGCAACGGCAGCACAGCAGCTGGGGGGAAAGTCGGATTCGGAGGGGTTTTTTGCCCCTGGGAGCGATTATAACCCGATCCCCCCTATTGGAGGCCCGGTCCCTGTGCAGGCGGGCCCCTCCTCGAGAGCCTTGGCAGCTTCGCCACCGCCATCCCCGCACCCTGCGCCGTCAGCGCCCCATCCTCCTCCCTACCCGGACCCTCCCACCGAGAATGGGGAGGACGATGGTGAGGGTACACCGCGAACCCCTCGTAGGGATAGTGCAGTTGCTGGCGCGCATATCCCTCCGCTGCCAACTGTTTCAGTGAGCGCAGGAGTTGCCCCTCGCTCAGAACCCCCGGTTGAGATCGATAGAAGGGGGGGGAGTATTGCAGCAGCACCACACATCTTGTCGGGGGGGGGAGGGAGAATTCCTCAAGCTCCATTAGTCCGGGGAGTTAATTGGTCGGCAGTTGCACGGGATGCGGCTATTGGCCAGGACACCGAAGCGCTGCGATTAATCGGGCAAGCTTTCCCAGTACGATTTGAGCACGGCCCGGGAGGTTTGCGGGGCGAATGTTCACCTTTAGATTGGAAATTGTTAGCACAGTTGCGGGCAACTGTAAATGAGACTGGACTGCACGGGGAACTGTCAAAGCAGATGCTAGCTTACATTTGGGGGAGTGGAATATTAGTACCGGAAGATATAAAGACGATTGTCCGCATGATTATGTCCCAATCAGAACAGTTATTGTGGGAGGCACACTGGCAGCGCCTCTGTGAGGTGAGCTCCAATGCACCACGCCCCCAAGCGGACCCGCTGTTCGGGGTGACTACGCAGCAATTAATGGGAACAGGGCCATTTGTTACCCTGGACATGCAAGTCCAAATGGGGCCGGAGGTGTGCGTTGAGAGCATGCAGCTGGCAATGCGAGCAATAGGTATGGTTAAGACAGCTGCTCCCACCCCGTCATACATGTCTTTAAAACAGGGGAGAGAGGAATCTTTTGCCAGCTTTATAGATAAAGTGACGGAGGCGATTAACCAAGGCGATGTCCCCGATTGGATGAAAGGGGCATTGCTTCGCCAGTGTGCTATGCAGAATTGTAATGCCACTACAAAAGCCATTTTAATTACTTTGCCTGTGGATGCCACTATCGAGATGATGTTAGAACGTATGAGTCGTGTGCCGGTGGGGCCACAAGCATTCTTGGTAGAAGCCATACAACAACTAGGCGATAAACTATTGCAGGCACAAACTCAGATGTTTGCTGCCTTGGCCCTGTTGTCCCCAGCTAGAGAAGGGGAGGGTCGTCTAAAGGGTTGGGGGCGGAAATGTTTCAGATGTGGGAAGGAGGGTCATATGAGGAAAGATTGTAGGGCTAGAGTATGGTGCCGACACTGCAGCTCCACGAACCACAACACGGCCTTTTGCCAACTGCCGGGAAATGGAGGCTCGAGTGCGAAGGGTCGTCGCGCGACAACAACAGTAGCGGCCGCCGCACGAGGCTCCAACAGGTTCATCAGCCCCACTCACGACACCTCAACCTGCTCCGGCCCCAGTGATGGAGTCCCAGCCAACAGCCCCCTCCGCCCTTCCACCAGAGGAAGTATCGGCCTGGACCTGGCTAACACAGTAGATATAACTCTTATCGACACCAAACCTGCAGCTGTAGCCTCGACAACAGAAGGGCCCTACGCATCGCTGGTTCAGCTGTGGGCGCAATTTTACTTGGACGTTCATCCAGTGGATTGCGGGGTTTAAATGTTTTACCTGGAATGATCGACGCAGACTGTGCGGGCCCAATACAGATAGTATTACAAACGAACTTTCTGCCTATACGCGTGCCTGCTGGGTCAAAAGTTGCCCAGCTCATGCCTTTTCCGACCGTAGCTCATGAGCTTGCTACAGTGGAGACACCAGAGCGTGGGTCCAATGGCTTTGGGACTACGGGAAATCTGATATTGTTAACTGTACCTATGAAGAAGCGCCCTGTGGTTACCATTGCGTTGTCCCTCCAGGGGTGGCAGGTTAGTTTTCCTGCGTTACTGGGCACTGGTGCAGACATTACGATTGTGAATACAAAGACGTGGCCACAGTAGTGGTCTCTCACTGCTATGGACCGGGGGGTTTGAAGGTGTGGGAGGTGCGGTCCCTGTCCAATGCTGCACGTACCCCATACAAATAACAATTGCAGGGTGCACAGCGCATGCACGAGTGACGGTGATGTCTCTCCCGTTCGGCATTTGCACTCTTGTTGGTTGGGACATGCTTGATCAGCTTGGCATGGTGTTAACTATGGAGAAATCGTCTTTTCCTTGACAGCCTCTGTATGGACTTTCCCAATCTGCCTGACATGGCTTGTCGACACGCCAGTGTGGATTGAGCAGTGGCCATTAAAGAGGGAAAGTCTGCAGCAAGCTTCTATATTAGTTCAGGAACAGTTAGAAAAGGGACATGTCAAGCCATCCATGAGCCCATGGAATACTCCGATATTTGTCATCAAGAAAAAATCTGGAAAGTACCGGCTGCTTCACGACCTACGAGCAATAAATAATCAGATGCAAGCGATGGGGGCCCTACAGCCAGGCCTTCCGAACCCAGCAATGATACCACAGGACTGGCATCTTTTAATAGTGGACCTTAGGGACTGCTTCTTTATTATACACGTCCATCCTGATGATACACAACGGTTTGCCTTTACGTTACCTTCCATTAATAAGGGAGCCCTGGCACATCGGTATGAGTGGCTGGTGCTGCCTCAGGGGATGAAGAATAGTCCAACGCTCTGCCAACTCTTTGTTGATGCTGCACTTATACCTGTCCATGAGGCCTGGCCACACAATCATTTATCACTATATGGATGATATCCTTATCGCTCAGGCCAAACCTTTCTCTACAGAGCAGGAACAGTTTCTAGAGACCACTTTGAGAGCCAAGGGTTTGCTTGTAGCACCGGAAAAGGTACAGCGACAGTGTCCATGGAAATACCTGGGTTGGAGCATTTCCGAGGCTTGTGTGCGACCCCAAAAGCTGGTTCTCCACATGGACCTTCGCACTTTAACTGATATTCAGCGACTCATGGGGAATCTGCAGTGGCTACGCCCCGTTATAGGGTTCTCAAATGACGACTTGGATATCCTGCAGCCACTGCTGAGGGGTACTGACCCTGCTGCTCGTGTCTCAGTATCAGCGGAACAACAGCAAGCTATCCAGCGCATCAGTACACAGATTGCTTGTCGGTTTGTGAACCGTTTAGATGCCACCCTCCCAATCGACCTTACGATCCTATATGGCTTACGCCAGCTGCTGTGTGCACTGACGCAGTGCAAAAAGAAAAAGGGGGAGGGTGGTGTTCGTGTACTCGAATGGTTAAGCACAACACTGCAGCCAAAGACTTCATTACAACAAACCATTGAGAATGTAGCGGACTTGATCCAGAAGGGACGCTGGCGAGAAATTAGTATCGCAGGACAAGAGCCAGGGACTATTTTCCTCCCAATTCGGTGACAGGACTTGGAATGGTATCTTCTAAATTCAGAGGCTCTTGCTCAAGCCCTTCTGACCTCCAGGCACCCCATAGAAGTCCAAACCCTTGGCTCCCCCACATTAAAATGGATGTCCCAGCAGCGCTGGTTCGTCATCCCCAGACGCAGCCCCACGCCATTACCAAAGGCCCTCACAATATTTACGGATGCAGGGAAAAAATCCCGGAAAGCGGCTGTTACTTGGTTACAAGACAGCCAATGGCAATACCATATTTTTGAGGCTGAAAAGGAAAATTCTCTACAAACTCTGGAACTAGCAGCAGTAGTGTGGGCCTTTCAACGATGGCTGCATGTCCCACTTAACGTAGTCACGGATTGTATGTATGTCGCTGGTTTAGTGGAAAGAATTGAGGATGCCAGAATAAGGGACGTGAATAACCAGTGGCTGTACACACTGTTGTGTATCCTGCAGCATGCAATCATGCAGCGAGAATCCCCTTATGCCATCATACACACACGGAGCCACAAGTAGCAGCAGGGGCTGGGTGAGGGTAACCAGAGAGCAGACGATTTGGTGGCTATGGGTACACCCATTAATAAGTTTATGGCCACAAGAGAAACACATGCGACTTTCCATCAGAATGCACGGGGACTTCACAAACTTTATGATATTAGCCTCTCAGATGCTAGGGGTATTCTCAAAGCATGCCCGCAGTGCAGTCACCCTGGCCCGGGTTTAGGCCTGGGGGTAAATCCAAGAGGGACGGGGCCCCTAAAGTTGTGGCAGATGGATGTCACTCACGTGCAGTCATTTGGTCTACTGAAATATGTTCATGTTACCATTGACACCTACAGTAAATTCATGTGGGCCACGGCCCAAACAGGAGAGAAAGCACTGCATGTTATCCGCCACCTCACTGTTAGCTTTGCAATTATTGGCCTGCCTCAGGTTATAAAGATGGATAACGGCCCTACCTATGTTAGCAATAGGACCCAGAATTTTTTACAGAAGTGGGGAGTTAAACACGTTACAGGCATCCCACATTCTCCTACTGGTCAGGCGATAGTTGAAAGATCACATCAGACCTTGAAGAATTATCTGCAAAAATTGAGGGACATTCCTGATGTACAACAGAGATTGGCCACAGCATTATTTACTCTTAACCACTTGTGTGTTTTTGGAGACGGCGCAGAGACCCCCTCTCAGGTTCACGGTCATGTGCCATCTCCAAGAGGGGAAAATCTCCGGGTTAAATATAGAGACCCGAGGACAGGTGTCTGGGGGGGGGGAGCCAATGTGCTATATGTGGGGTGGGGATACATGTGTGTGCTTACTCCAGCAGGGCCACTATGCGTGCCATCGAAATGGACTAAGGCGGTGTCTCTGGATAACACTGACTTTAGCGCTCATCACCAGTGGAGCCCTCCTAAGGGTTCAGCAGCTGCAAAACCTGTGGGTAACTTGGGAAAACCAGATGAGTCAAACTGACTTTTGCTTGAGTTTTCAATCAGCTGCGGACCCCTTTCTGAATGCCTTTGACGTCTATATGGTGAATGCCACGTCCTGCTCCAATACAATTCATTCCGCTGCACAGAGTGTGCGCCTTATTAAGGCCCTCAATACAACATTGCCTTGGGACCCGCAGGAACTCAATCTGTTGGAGTCACAAGGTATCCGCTATGTCACGCTGAACTGAACAAGTACACTAATAAGATGGGGGTGTCCCCTCCATTTTTGGGTCCGAAACCCTATAAATACTGGCTTGGGCCTAAGCCTTGAATTTTTGGGCCTACACCTCCAAATTTGGGATCTGAAGCCCCCCCACTACAAAATGATCTTGGGATATAATGAAGTATCCTGATAGTTTTAAGGGAACTGATAGTTGTGTCTGTAGTTGCAAATATTTTGTTTTGTAGAGAGAGCTAACCTTGGTAGTTTATTTTGTTTTGCAAACAGGTGTTCCACTTGGGCTCTGTATAACGCACTGGCCACACGGATGCAGTGTACAAATGGAAACAAACCCTGCAGACCCTGGAAAGGATAAAAGCAGGAGAGAGTCTGTGGTGGGTGGGAGAGGAGAAGTGCACTTTGAAGCAGGGGACGCCCTGCTGGCACTGCCTGTCGCATCCACCGCTGGTGTGTTTCTTCTCTCTGCTTTTCGGTGGTTTGCCACATTTCAAGGGTCAATAAGTAATAATGCACTAGTTTAGGGAGTTTCTGAATCCTGCTTATGCGTTTATCTAGAATGGATGCCTGTGTGTGTGTGAGTGTGTGTATGTTGACTGGAATTCATGACCCTCTGTGCAGCTCTGAGTGCATGGTTTGCTTGTCTCTGCTCCTGAGACATCCTGTCTCTCAGATCCAAACATACCCTCACACAGCACCGCTCAGCTTTAGCCACACTCACCAAGGTAGGATGTTAGCCAGCTAAGGAAAGTAATGCCCCTAGTGATGTTCTAGCATGCTTGCCCACTAATATCAATTCTATCCGACATGCAACTCTATGAAGTTGCGCAACCATTGATTTTCTATTAGTCCAAAAGCATGGCTGTGAGCACTCTAAAAGCATGTGTTGTACAAATTTTAGTGATCATTCAAAGTCAATATGTCAGAATATACAAAAGTTGAAGATTTTCTCTAATCAGTTTCAGCTACTCACAAAATGGGACCCTCAAGGATTCTTTTCCAGGTTGCAGAAACTTAGGCCATGGGCCAAAGAGGTGTTCATTCTTTTTAAATGGGTTTAACAGTATTTCTTGTCATTATGCTATGTTTGCCTTGTATCTTTTCTTATGTTTAATGTGTTGTCAATCTAGGCCTTGATTGAGTTATAATGGTTATATTATTAATATGATTAGTGTTGTTATTTTATAGAATAGTAATAGTTTGGGGGGGGGGGGAAAGGGGGGAAATTGTTGCAGGATGAGGGTGGCTGTGGGTCACTCGAGCGACTGTACGAGCAGGGAAGTAGTGCAGAGTATATTGCTATGGGATAATACTGGATAAACAGTCAGCAGGGCCGGAGGGTCCTTGGAGAGAGAAGTAATCAAGTAAAGCAGGACAAAAAGAAGGAGACAAAAAGAAGGACAAAAGAATCAGGGAGTTAGCCGTAGGGCGCGGGGGTGGGTTGTTGTGCGGCTATGCCTGTTCAACAAGTTGTAATCGCCAATCGGGTCAGGGCTGGGGGCAACCCCACCAATGGTGGTTTGCCAAGTGTAACACTGTTTCTATATATGCTGTGAAGTACTGCAATAAACTGGAAGCCTGCATACGCATATTGAGATTGTCATGTTTCCCCGCACCGTGTAGCGTTCGGCTCCAAAGCACCTGGAAAGATCTGCGGCACTACTTAAGACTGAAGAGTAATGATATCTGAGCACAGAATCTGTCCTGAAAGAATGAGCTACATAATCCTTCTGTGGAGATAAAGACAATTATTAACTTCACTTTTAGAACATAACCCTTGAAATTCTTGAAGAATAAAGGGGAAAAATATCTGGACTTATAGATGCATAGTGGTTTTATTGCAGTCACATTCTTTACAGCCAAAACTGAACTATGCTTTGTGTCTGTATTCTCTAAAAAATAAAGAAGTTTGACTACTGATGGTGTGGAAGCTGTTGTCTAATGTGGAAAAATTGGTAAACCAATGCCATTGTGTTAAAAATGTCATCTGAACCTATTATGCATTTTAAACTGTCATAGGAGTACCAAGATCTTATCTTGATCAAGAGTTTAATACCTCAGTACAATAAACATTAGTTGATGGAACAATGCAGACAGCAGCAGTGACTGTGACATGGCTTAGTGTGGGCTGTGTATCAAGAACCAGGAGACTGAAACTGGTAGAAGGCTGTATGGTGTTACTGCTACAAACAGATTTAGTTAGCAGCTGGTGCTGGCATTTGGCTGCGGTAACAGAGATTGAGTGAAGGCAGCATTATGTAATACTGAATAGCAGTTCCACCTTGCACCCTCTACTTTAAATTGCTGATGCTGGGCTGCTGCCCAAAGCCTGATGCATTCAGCTGGAATAAGTGTCATGTTCCTCTCCAGGCTGTGCTAGCACAATAACTGGGACAGGACTGATTTAACTAGGTTTGTGTATGAGTAAAGCCTTTCGCTGGTGGAGGGGAATGCAGAGAAGGAGGCTGTGTCATTGAGCAGTGCTAAGAGAGCTAGCAGGTGTTGCAACAACATGGTACTTCAAGGATCTGTGGTTGCAGTCTGCCTTGGGCTAATGGATTCAGGGCATACTGAGTACTACTTACTTGTCCTTTCCAGAGCCATCTGCACGTAATGGACATTAATTCCCCCTGGGATAATTCCCATCAAGAAAACTACATCGTGCTTTTTCCTACAGCCTCTGGAGGGCAGCCATCCCTCAGAGGAGACCTGCAGCAAGGGACACGGTGATCTCCTGCATGTTCTCCTTAGCTTCCGGATCAAGAGAAATGTGATTGCGATCCCCAAGTCTATCATGCCACAGCACATTGTGGAGAACTTTAAGGTGAGTGATTATGAGTGATCTGGCATCCTTCAACCTCCAGAACAAGCAGGGATCGTCTCTCAGCATTCCCAAACTCTCAGGGAGAAGGAGTGGCAGCTTCTCTTAAGTATCTCATACAGTTTGATGCAGAAAACTTATTTTGATAGAAGATATTAATTCCTTCCTTTCCAGGGGCAAAACTCACAGAACAGTGCAGAATACTGAAGATGGTCTTGTCCTGTCTTCTTCTGGAGCTTGGTCTAATATTCTTCCTATCAATTTACCTAGCTTTCTTGCTGCTCCTGCTATAAATGAAATCACAGGATACGTGTTCAGGGATTGTTTGTTGTTGTTGTTCCTGGAGTTTTTTGCTTGAAAGAAGGACATGGTATTTGTTATAAAAACAAATTATGAGCTGTAAAGAAATCCCTGGCCTTGTATGGAATTACTAAGGAAAAAACATGGAGAGACTTTGAAACACAGTCAGATTTGTACTCAGTCTTGTATTTAGCACAACAGGCTAAAGAAGATGAAAGCAAAGACCAAATTCCTGAGGATAAGGGAGACAACCAGGAATTTCACTACTTCAAAACTGAACGCTAAAAAGGTGTTTTCTTTGTTTTCATTTGCTTTTATTTGTATTGTCTGTCTCCCCATCTCTCACATTGCATTTATCCCTCTCTTATATTTTCCTTATGCAGAAATCAAGGATGTATGCTGAGCAGCAGGCTAGTCAGACTTTCTTCTACGTGCATATAGGTGTAAATACACGAGTAGTGATCATGATGCTTGTGAGATACAGTTACTTCAACAGTTGCTTCAGATGACTGCTATTAAGCAGACTGGAATTCCACCCTCCCGTCCCACTGCCCTTCAGGCGCACTGGGCCCGCCCTTCCCCTTGAGGAGCGCGCTTCCCGCCGCGGGCAGCAGAGGGCGGCCGTCCCTCACAGGAGCCGCCCCTGCCCGCCCAGCTCCCGCCGCCTCTTCGGCCTCGGGGCACGGCGTCCGTGCAGGCAGCCGCCGTCGCCCTCCTTCCTTTCACTGAGAGATATACCATCCCACATCCTATAACAACATTAACTGAGCTCAGCCCCTTCCCCTGTGCTAGATCTGTGGTGGGTTTTCTGCCCCACTCCAGCATAAGCTCCCTGTTCCTACAGTAACATCCATAAATCCCAGCGCAACAGGTGGGAGCTGGAGCACTTCCATCCCCTTGGAATGCCAGCCGCACCACTGGCACCCCAGCACCATCCTTGGTCATGCTGCCAGCCTCACGCTGCCCTCTGGCATGCTCCCCTCAGCACAAACGCGTGTCCTTACCCTCCTCCAACTTACCAGGCAGTACCAGAGGGGAGTCAGCCATCAGAGTTTCTGAGCCATGGCCTCAGTTATTGTAATTTTTCAGGGTCCTTTCCCCCGGCTTGTGAACACAATCCAGTGGTCCAAGCAACTGCAATTATTTCCTTCTTCCTCCCAGTCCTTCTGTGGGCATATCTCACCTGTGGGATGAGCAGGATCAGTGCTCCACATAGCTCTTCATGGGTCCCAAGCCTTCTTCTCGTGTGCAGGGCAGTGCTTGCAAGCAGTAGAGCCCTAACTTCCCAGAGTTCTGCTCACTTCTCCCATAGCAAAAGCCATACTCCATGTGCGCCGGCTTTTCCCAGCACAGCCATGCTGCCAGTGTCCAGCAGTTCTGTAATTTCACTGTGGGCAAAGAACTGCTGGCAGCGCACTCGCTCACTGGGCACACACGCACTCATCTCCACAGGTCTACATAATGATTGCAGCTGGGGATGCCTGAAAAAGCTTTGCTTTTACTTCACCACAAGACCTGTTTCTCCCCCAGGGTGTTGCAGCCCTGCCCTGAGTTGGTCACTCAGCTGGCTGATGCATAGCCTCCAAACCGGCCAGCTCAGCACTAACTGCCTGCTTCTGACCAACTGCCTCCCCTTCACTCTGAACATTTGTTAATGCCTGTTTTCCCAGTGGTGTCCCCAGGTCCCTCCTTTCTCTGACTTTTCACAGCATCTGTACTTCACCCAACCACCTTCACACACCACCCTGTATTCCCAGGACTGGGATCATGGCTCCCTTCAGAGCCCTGGAGTCTCTCCATTACTCCTGTCTGGGAGACAACAGCACCGAGCACTGCACATGCCCTCCAACAGCAACCACCCCTGGCAGAACAGTCTTATCTCAGGGAAATCTTAAACTCACTTATTGCCAATTATACAAACTTCTGATTACTGCTAAGGAGGGTGAAGAACACCAAAAGAAGAACACAAACGGTCCGTACATTCCTTTCCTTCCCTTTCCCCATCCTCTCAGCCAAACACCTACACTCTCCTGCCTTAAGTCTCTGCTTTCCCAATGTACGACACAAGCTACCTCAACCCCCCTGTCTCTCTCATGAGGTAAGGGCAACTTGTGGGCCAGAGGATAGCTGCCTGAGGCCTCTGGTCCATCACCCATCCTTCATGCCATGCCTCAGCACCCCTGATCCAGCACGACCAGGCTGCTGTCCCCTCAGCACTGAGCCCCTCCAATGTGAGGGGACATCCCCACCAAGGCACAACATGGCAGGTGACATCAGCCCACCCTGCTGGCTGGATCTCCAGCATGCCAAAGGTATTAGAGCTGGACTGAACTGGTTCTGAGCAGCCCAGGGCAGCTCACAGCCTCATCCCACCCTGTGCCCGCAGCATTTCCTCAGCATTTGGCTGGTAACTCACATCTCCTTCAACCACATGCAACACCTGGGGTTAACAGGTGAGACAGAAAACAAAAAGCCTCATTAACTCTGAGGAAACAGGAGAGCAACAGCAACATGCTCCTGGCTCAGAGTCAACTCAGTGTCAGGAAGAGGCCGAGGTCTTTTACAGCTAGGTTCAGCTGAGACCCACAGATCTACACCCCACCTTAACAACACCTGGAGTTGAACTGAACCACCCCACAAGATAAACATAAAATGGCTCCAAGCAAGAAAGAAATTCCCACAGCTATCAGTAAGTTCACTTTTGCTGTGATTCCAGCCTGCAGCCCACACGCTGTCACCTCAGAACACTGGGTTCAGCTGCGTTTGTGTCACCAACACCCACAGCTGCAGACCCTTAAGGACCAGCTGAGGGGATTGTACCTTGTGAGTCTCTCACCCCTT
The DNA here is from genome assembly GCF_002078875.1 of Numida meleagris. NCBI lineage: Eukaryota > Metazoa > Chordata > Aves > Galliformes > Numididae > Numida > Numida meleagris. The sequence continues at coordinate 62,951,958 of NC_034409.1, read as the reverse complement.
TACTTTTCCTCTGGTCAGTGCCAGTTAAGGCCATCTCCACAAGGACAGACCCACTGCTGTTACTTTGGACCCAGCTCTTAGCAGATACCAAACACTGCAGTTCTCTAAAGTCACTATCTGTGGTGAAATTACAGTCACTAAACACAAAGTCAGCCAAACAGACTGAAAAACTCACAGATACTACACATCCTGTTTCAGTGAGAAACTGCACAGAGCAGGAGAAAATAAAAGCCCTTCCTCCCACACACAGTCCCGCATCTGCAGCGCTCACTGTGAAGAAACAACCTGGCACATCACCAAGGACAGCCTGCAAGATTTGCCCATGACACAGGGCTGTACTTCTTCTTCCCAAGGCCTCGCCACCATGTGACAGTCTGGGGGAGAAGCAAGCAGCTAGGATGGGGGTAGAGCTGTCCATTGGGAGAACCAAGAGCAGAGCAAAATGCAGAACCTCTGCATGAAGTCTTGTGAGAGACAACATCCCTCCTTCCAGAAGTCACCAGGGAAAAACAAACCGAACGGTGAATGATAAGCACACAGTTATGTAAGTGCTCCGCGATCCAAAGGAAAACACATCACATCCTGCCGGGGACAGCTGACACAAACCAGGAGGTACATTAAAGAGAAAAACCAATTACCTTAGCTCACCTTTAGTTAAATGGAGCAAAAAAATGTGGAGCTGCGGGAGAGGCACCCGAAGCCGTGCTCCACGTGTGAGCAAACAGCGCAGCCCCATGCACGGGGTTGGTTTTTTCCACTGTGCTGCAGCATTCACCAGAGCTGCACACGCTGGCCTGCCCCATTTCATCACCCATTTCTGAGCCACAGCACAGGCCACCCAGTGCGGATCGTTATAAAGGCATGCTTTATTCTGAAGTGCCTCCAGCACCTCCCTAAAGACAGCGAGGCCACGTGGTTATTATATCACCCAACACACACGCACCAAAAAAAAAAAAAAAAAAAAAAAAAAAAAAAAAAAAAAAAAAAAAAAAAAAAAAAAACCAACCCACGCTGTTCCTCTTCTGAAGCTTTCGAAATGTATTTTAAAAATAAATAAATAAACCTTCTCAACATCCAGAACAAAACTGCCGTTGCTCTTAAACTGTTTTTTCCTGAACTGCCCCCGAGCATCAGCTCTTCCCCCAGATGGAAGCTGCGAAGCTCCGAGCCCAGCCCAGTACACACAGCCACATTCAGCCCGCGGTTGGACGCAGCCCGAGACCCAGAGGAACAACGCAGGCACCGCCTCCACACCGGGGCGGGGCCAGGCCGTTCTTAAAGGGGCTCAGTGGGCGGCTCCCTCATAGCGGTGCGTGAGGCCATGGCGACCTATGTGCAGCTGAACACCGGGGCTAAGATGCCCATCCTGGGGCTGGGCACCTGGAAGGTAACGGGCTGAGAGACAGCGGGCTGAGGCCGGCTCTTCGCGCGTGGCTCTGCCGCCCTTGGTGGGATGTGGGGGGCCCCGACGCTTCGCTCTCGGCCCTGGGCTCTGGGCGGTGAGTGCGAGCGGGGCAGTGCGGGCCGGCCGGGTGGGGCTGGTGTCGGAGCTCGGCTCGGCTTGGTGGGGCTGGGGCCCTCCCGGCCGGCAGCTGCTGGGGCTTCTCCTTTTAGCAGTGGTGGAGGGGAAGGGAGGAGGCCTCGGTCCGACTCTGCGGGGCCCTGCGCGGGAGCCGTGCGAGGCTGAACAGCTGGGGGCTGGCTCCGACCATGGGAGCCTCTGCTGGAGACGTGTACGGAGTGAAGAATGCTGCAGGGAGAACTGCTTTGTTTGCTTACTTCTCGTTTTGCTTATTTTAGTTGAGGGTTGGTTTTGGTGGTGTGGCCTTCTTGGGTTTTGTCTTACTGGGAAAAGATCTTCAGGATGTTTTGATGAGCATTCTTTAGACGTTTCTTTCTTCCGTTTTTTTTTCCAGTCCCCACCAGGACAAGTAACAGCTGCAGTGATGGCTGCGATTGATGCTGGCTACCGCCACTTTGACTGTGCCTATGTGTACCAGAATGAGAATGAAGTTGGGGAAGGGATCCAGAAGAAAATCAAGGAAGGCGTTGTAAAACGAGAGGACCTCTTTGTAGTCAGTAAGGTGAGGATCTGGTACGGCGCAGTCCATGTGGAGATCTGCTTTTTTCAGGAACCTCCTGGTTCTGAGCTTCTTCCTTTACGTTATTCCACATGGAAAATCAAGCAGAATTTTTGCTTGTGGAACGGGTGATGCTTTAAACATCTCTGGCATTAAGTTATGCAGCCCAGTTTTATACAGAATCTGAACTTGTAGTAGGTTTTTAAATGTCTTAATTGATGCCTCCTGTCTACTTCCGCTGTCTGGCATAAACTCATCCAGTTCTGCATGCTGCCACAGCACCTCTTGTCCTCAGCATCATGGGCTGTTCCTGCTCTCAGAGCAAACCCCATCTGAAGACCAATAACATGACCTAATTCCATATCAATTTCCAAAGGAGGCCTCTCTCTAAATAGGATAGAATTGCTCCATGCGCATTAATCCAGGAGGTCACGATGTGGTTTGGCTTTTTGTCTCCAGCTGTGGTGTACATTTCATGAAAAATCTTTGGTGAAAGGAGCCTGCCAGAAGACTCTTGCCAGCCTGAAACTGGATTATCTGGATCTCTACCTCATCCACTGGCCTGTTGGATTTAAGGTATGGTAAGAGCAGTGCCCTTGGCATTGTTTGTTGCACCTGGCAGCTTTGAAGAGCTATACAGTTTTACAGCTCAATAGCTGCTCAGTAATCGTGTGCTTGTTGTGTATTGGCACTGCTCTGGTGTTTGTCTCTCCTCTGGACAGGAGAGCCAGGATGTTGATTCGTACCCCTGAGAATCTTGCTTGTACAGCATCCTCTGCTGTTTTGATTCTACAGCAGAACAGTCAAAAGAACTGTCAAAAGGCAGGTAACAGTCAAAAGAAAGGCATTATAACTTGGGTGTTGTCTTCTGCAAATCGAAAGTACATTCAACAGGCAAAGATTTGGTTCCTCCTTTGTGGGTGAGAGGGCTGTAATTTGCTGTCTGACAGAAATTCTTTCCTCTGCATGTTACAGATTTGCAGAGCAGGGGGGAAAAAAATGCTTCTTTTTCTCCTTCATTAATGAGCCTTTAATACTATAGAGTTGGAGCTGACTTTTGCTGTAGGAGCCTTAGTGTTCTACAGAGCTGGTATTTTAAAAGGTGAAGCTTGTTAATTCTTAAGTTTTACTGACTACACAGAAAGGAATTGATGTCTCAGTCTGAAAATTCTTAAGTTACAGCGTAATAAAAATCTCCATCTTAACTGTTGTTTCCGAGATCCATGCTTCAAAAAGCAGTTTATATATTTGAAATTACTTTTATATGGGCAGTAATAGTGGAGTGAAAATGTGTTGTGGTTTTCAACAGAAAACACCTGGTTCTGAACCAAGCTCATACTTAGCATCTTGTCCGAACTGGTACATAGGAGGTTTCAACATTCCATTTGCCAGCGACTTAATTAACAAGCCTCCATGTGAAAGACCTGTCAGCAGATTGGGTCCGTATGGAAAGACTATGTTCCCAGGTCCTAGGTAGATCCTTATTAAATATTTTAATAAAACACTTCATTATGCTCACGTAAGAACTGTGTGTTCTTTTTTAGCACAGGAAGTAAACTTGTAAATTCACTTGTAAATTCTACAAGTGTAGCGTTGTTTTTTATACTTATTTTGGTGAGCCACAGGACATTGCTATGCAGTAGAGGGCCAGTGCTTTATTTAGATGGTTGCTGGCAAAAATTTCACAAACCCAAGTGAAAAGAAAATAAGACTGAAGAATGTAAATTGATGTGCTTATTATCTAATAAGCATATAGATAAGTAGTATTTGCAGTAGAACAGTTTGTGATATGGTCTTCAGCTGCTGTTAATATTCCTAGCAGAGAATGTTTCAATCATTTTCTCTTTGACAGGCAGGAGAGGACCTGTTTCCCACAGATGACAAAGGCATGTCGATACCTGGCAACACGGATCTTCTTCAAACATGGGAGGTAAGTTTAGCCACAGTGACAGCTATGCCTTCTGTCCTCAGCAGTCTCCTCCATGTTGTCATTAACTTCAGTGCTCTGAACTGTTTTGTGTTTTCAGAACTACTTGGAAGGCCTCACTGGTACCATAGTGCATTGTGAAGTGCTACTTTCCACTTCATCTTAGTATGAACTTATGCAGTCCTAAAGGATGCATCTTTGGGTTTTGGCGAGATGGGAGATATGGTACAAATATACTAGTGCTTTGTTTCTCCCTCAGACATGAACCCTGCAAATCTAAACACTTTGTGCTTCTCATGAAGGAAATAAGCCATGTCAGGAAGAGTGTCTTCTTTAGACCCTGTCATGCATACTGGGTGCTGACTTTGCTCTTCTTGCCACTAGGCCATGGAAGAGCTGGTGGATGCTGGCCTGGTAAAAGCTGTTGGAATTTCCAACTTTAACCATGAGCAGATTGAAAGAATCTTGAACAAGCCAGGACTGAAATACAAGCCTGCAAACAACCAGGTAAGCTGATAAGTGAACCTGGGTGAATGTTCTAGGTTTTTTTTATTTTGTTTGGGTTTTTTCCCCTCAGTGATTGCTAAGATCATTTTATAGGATAAGGCTGGAGTTTTTGCACTACTAGTTGGGAATCTGGCAAGGCGCAGCTCCAGCATATCTTTGTTTTGGAGCAGAGAGAAAAGTCAGGTGAGCCTTAAAACTTCCTTTCAGTACAGCAAAACTCTGTATGCATACAAGAACTTGATAGAGAACTAGATAGCTGTTTTTGTGGATTTTTTTTCCCCCCTCCAGCTCCTCTGCAGAGGAGTCAGTTCCTTTAATTGATGACTTAAGCCTGAAGGAACTGATCTGGAACATGCTTTGTTGACTGTTCACGAACAGTCTCTGTGCAGTGTGTTCTGCTGCTTGACTGTCCTTTCTAGCGTGGGCAGTATCTAGTCTCTACCTGTCTTGTTTCAGCTTATGCCTGCTGTCTCTTGTCCTTCTACCATGCGCCACTGAAGAGCTTGGCTTTACTTTTGATGACCTTCTTTATTGGAAAGCTATTACTAGGAGCCCTGGGGCCTTTCCTTCCTCAGGCTGAACAAGCCTAGCTCCCTCTGCCTGCCCTAGTACTGGACATGCTCCAGTCCCCACCCATCCTGGTGTCCCTCTGCTGAAATGCCAGTCTGTCAGTCTTTCCTCTACTTAAAGAACTGGGAAGGGAGAAAATCGGATGCTGTATTTTAAAGGGTGGTCTGACACCCCTTGAGTAGAGAGGGATGATCAATTCCCACAACTTGCTGGCCATGTTCTTGCTGACTGGGATTGCTACTGGCTAATGTTCAGTTTGGCCTGCTGTGCCTCCCAGCTGTTTTCTAGTAGAGCTGGCATTCAGGCTCCGGCCTGTGTCACTGCTCGGGGCTCTTCCTTCAAGGGTGCAGAGCTTTGCATGCAGCTCTCTTGAGTTTCGTAAGGTTTGTTAGGGTTTGTTGAACCTTTTTCCTGCTGCATGAGTAGGTCCCTCTGAAGTAGCAGCCAAGCCTGGAGTAGTTTGTCTGGTCCTGTATTTCTCCCTCAGTTTGAATCACTTCAAAATTGACAAGATTTCTGCCTTTCACAAGTTGTTGAAGAGGACAGGTTCCAGATCCCTGTGGAATCTATCTAGACCTGTCATGAATTGCCATGGTACTTGAAGGGCTACAATCTGTTTTTGAAACTGGATTACAAGAACTTGTTAATTTATTGTGATAGCTTGAGTGTATGTCCTTAAAAAGGACTTCAACACTTTTTTTTGGAAAGCTAACAGGAGCATTCTCTGGAATTCTATTCAATATCAAACCTTCTGACAAGCATAGAATCCATAATTCTGCACAGAGTGTTTTCATAATCAATCTCACTCCTACTCTTAGGATACTTAGAAGTTTTATGATACCTTTCAACACCTACCACATCTCGCTGCCAAGAAAGCTTTCACTGTTGTTAATGATTACCCCTCTATTTCTATAGAGAATGCTGACCTTATGTCGCATTACAAGTTTACTTAAGCTCTTTGATTACTGTAATCAAGTTAAACTCAGAGCAATAGGTCTTGGTCTCTGTCCTGCAAAACTTACCACTTCAGAGGTGCTTGCAGACCTAGGAGTTTGTCTGTCATTGACTCTCACCAATTAGCTTAATGTAAGATTGTAGTGCTTCTTGGAAACATTTGCCAGCGTTCCTTGTGTAGTCCAGTAATCCCGTGTGTTGATGTTCCTGTGCTTAATTATGAATGCAGTTAGTATGCATATTGGTTTCATTCATGGTGAGATATTAATTTGGAAAGGTAGTAATTCCACTGTCATAATACTAGTAGTTAGTTCCTAAAGGAAAACTGACTCTTTGATATTTCATTGTTGTCACAGAGTGGGTTGCAATATCTTATAAATTAAAATATCTTATTTTAATTAAAAGTATATCAGAGGCTTTTCACCACAGTCTAGATGTAACATGTGTAATGCAGCTCAGGAGTCTTGCAACTGGAAGTTCTAGTGGGCACGTAGGGATGACTTTACCTCATTCATATGCACTGAAGTCTGTCTGTTCAGTAGTGGAGAACATTCACAATTTGACTAAATGCTGTTACTCTGAGAAGCTGCTGAAGCCAAACTAATATGCATAATCTACCCTGAAAACTGAGTTAGATCCTGTTGTGTTTAATATTCCACCATGCTTCAGAAGAGAAGTAGCCATGCAGGCTTCTCATATCAGCAGGCAGCCAGAACTACAAATAAAGCACTCGAGGCTGTAATCGGATCCCATGACTTACGCTGTTGCTCTGCCTGCCAGTAGCACAAGGTTCCGGGGACTGTATTCTGAAATGAAGCAGCAGCTACCTTGAAGGCTTGAATGACAGCGTAGTCAAAAGGTTCTCTTTTAGCAGGCTGAAGAGTAGTGCTGTCTGGTATGTGACTATCCCACAAATCCATCTATGAAAAGTATCAAAATCTCATGTTCATTCACTGCCTCCAGACAACTCAAATAACGTCTTTTCTATACTGCATATCAATGCATTAACCTGCCGGAATACAGATCTGCTTGTTAAGGACTCTGTATCTTGTTGTATTGATAGCCTTCTGGAAACTAATGAAAAGCATACGTGCATTTATAGTAATTCTATAATGGGAAGTAATTTGAGGTTCTAGGATCTGTAGCAATTAATAGCCACTCAATATTTGCAGGCTGGAAGTATTCAGCATGAGTATTGACGTGAAGCTGATTTTAAGAAAAAAGGAATGAAACAATACCAGTGTTGAGGCTAGTGTAGTAGGTGTAAAAAGCATAATGATTTTACGGCATAATGATTTTACAACATAATTCAGTAGGGAAGAGAACTTTGTACTCTGTATTGGTCTGCTCTCCATTCTTATGACTTTACAGTTGTTTATATGTGCATCTCATTGAACTGTTCCACTTAAGCAATTTTAAATATGATCCTGTACATTAGGGACAGTATAGATTAGGAAAGTTTTAAGTGTTACTGTCCTTGGACCCCTGCACTTGCGAGGAGACCTGCTACAAAGAGCAGAAAGGGAGTGGGGATGTAGAGAAAACAAATGCTGCATACTATCACGTAGGCTATAAATTAGGACAAAAAACCAAACTGCCTTTGGATTAAAAACCAATAAATGGAACATGAAAGTAGTTCTGCTGCTATCATTCTCTGCACACTTGTTTCCAGGTTGAATGTCATCCATACCTGACCCAGGAGAAGCTGATCAACTACTGTCAATCCAAAGGGATCTCTGTGACAGCATACAGCCCCCTTGGCTCTCCTGATAGGCCATGGTAAGACCAATTTGCAAGGGAGTTCGTATGGGTAATGCTAACAGCATTGAGATTACAAGTTATTCCATTGAGCATTCATCAAGATACAGATAACTGTTGGTAGGCTGGCTCTTCCTGATCTTCTGTTCTTTGTGTAGGGCTAAGCCAGAGGACCCTTCACTTCTGGATGACCCCAAGATTAAAGAGATTGCAGCAAAGCACAACAAAACAGCAGCACAGGTAAGTGGGTGCTGAACAGTGGGTACTGTTTCCTGTAACACAGCTTGTGTTGTTATTATTTAGAACAACTAATGACGCGAAAGATGTAAAGGACAGCCTGGTCTTTCATTCCCTTTGAGCTGCTGCAGTCACATGAAGTAGCAATGCAGCTTGTTTATTGTAAAGTCTGCAATGTATTCTCAAAAAGGTTCTCTGACCATCAATAAGAAATGCTTTCTTGACCCACCTTCAGATGTTTCAGTCTACCCATCTGAAGTTGCTGCAGCAAAACGAACACTTGTGTAGACTACTAAAAGCCTAGATAGGAAAGAAGCTATCTGGGTTCCACAAAAACCAGATGAAAAAGGAGAAGAACACCGCTCTTTGATTGTACTTAAGCAGAACTTCCTCAAAATACAGGTGTGATGTGAACTGTAGCTCTGCTGTGGTTGGTTAGTCCTGCTCAATTGTACTGTTAACAGCAAACGGCTGTTGGAATACGTTCTACATTTTACAGAGCAAGAGCTGTTCTCTCTGATGCAGTGATATGCTCCTGCAGGTTCTCATTCGATTCCATATCCAGAGAAATGTGATTGTGATCCCCAAGTCTGTCACACCACAGCGCATTGTGGAGAACTTCAAGGTGGGTGATTACGAGTGAGCTGGCATCAATTCCCCCTGCAGAGCAAGCAGGGATCCTTTCTCAGCCTTCCCAAGTCCTTCTCAGATGAGAGCACAGGGTTTTTTCACTCCGTTTACCTATACTGAGGTCTGCAGTTGGAGGAGAGATGAACACACTGTTTCCAAGATAACTGCTGAAAGTCTTAAGTCACCTTGTATGGTGTCTCCTATTCTGCAGATTGCAGATGAATTGGCACACAGAGTTTTATAGGCACTGTGTGTAGTAGCACACCACAAAAGGCTAATGTAGAGCAAACACTTAACACTATTTATGAACACAAGGGCTTGTTTTAAGTGATCCTTGACTGAAAGCAGTCATCAGAATTCCACAAGACACTTGATTGCATTAAGTGGAATATTGAAGCCTTGTGGTTGTTCCTTTGGAATGGGACCAGAGGATGCATCTTCAACAAACAGAGGATGGAGGCATTCTGTAACACTGAAGTGCTCACTGAAGTTCTTGGAGTAGCTGGCATGTCAACCTCAACTTCTGGCTTTTTTATTCCCTCCACAACTGAAGTCTTGGAAATTCAGAGATGCCTTTTTTCTTTTCCTTCCTTTATGAAGGATGCAGGCATTACTTCTAACCAGCATGCCTCCAGTGTGCACTTGTCTTTTAGTTTTGTGCATCTTGCTTATGGTCTTTGATTTGTCCAGAGGGGTGATTTCCACCTGTTTCTCTTGTTAGGTGTTTGACTTTGAACTGACTAAAGAAGAGATGGCAACTATCCTCAGCTTTAATAGAAACTGGAGAGCTTGTGCAATGAGCATGTAAGTGCCAGCAGTTTTCACGCTGTTAACCTCTCATAATTTTGTTCAATTTTCAGAGCGCTCATCCTCAAAACAATTTTTTCACAGTAAAATGTTAGATTTTCACATTATGAACCAAACTGTGATGTGCCAGATACTAAATACTGTAAGGTTGCAAAGAGGTCTTCCAGGAAGTAAACAGTTAACACTACAGAGTGCTTAGGTCCTGCAGCATGTTGGAATATTAAATGCAGCCTGATGTGCTTGGAGCCAGGAAGAATCTTGCTGTTTACAAATGCTGCATATCACCATGGAAAACAGAAGTCTGCTACAAATTGACTCCGCTTTAATATAGTTCACCTGCTCCTCTGATGGTTCTTTGCAGTGGTTACAGCTGCAGCTTTCAGCCACTAGACTAATCTTCCCTCTTTGGTTTCTTTTAGGTCCCAAAATCATAAGGAGTACCCTTTTAATGCAGAGTACTGAAGATGGTTTCTTGCCCTTCTCCAGATTTCTCAGATATGCTTCTGCTGTTGCCTATGAGTTGTCTATATAGCACTCTCACTGCATCAGCCTCCCTGCTCTTCTTTTTTTTTTTTTTTTCCCCCACAAAGACACAGTGTATCTACCCAGTGACTATTTTGTTGTTTTTTGTTGTTGTTTTGTTTTGGAAGAAGGAAATGCTAAAGCGTTTCTGAAGAGCATGCTATGTGGACTGTGGTAGAGTGGTCTTTGCCAAATTGTGCGTTGGAATTGGTAAGCAGAAAACACTGAGAAAAGCGACTGGTAGTTCAACCTTTATTTTGGAGTACTGTGAATCGGAGCTAGTGCCTATTGTCAGGAAGGACCAGAATATGACAGGCTTTGCATAATTGAGTTGAGGTCAGATATTTTCTAATAACTTCTGGGTTTGGTTTTGGTTTTTTTTGTGGCGCTCTGTGCTCCTTTCTAATGGGAAGTACCAATTGATTTCTAAGTATAGCAGTTGCTACGTAAGTAGCTCTTTGAGAAGTGTAAAGGTCCTGTTTTCTTGGTGACATAAAAGCTGTTTTGCTTATAATAAAATATAGTTTCATTACTGTGTGTACTGAGATCATTATTTCAGCAATGCTGTAATGGTAGTGATGCTAAAGTAGGTGCATTATGTTAACTGTCTTTGGAGATTACACAAATGCAAGAAAAACTACCAAGAAATCATTGCAACTGGTGTTAGCAGATTGCAGATAAGTTATCTACTGTTCCATGCTACTGCATATGTGGAACATGTGTTAGGAACCCATGGCCATGGGTCTGTACTGTAGTGTAAACTTGACCATTGAATAGCCTACTTAAACTTTTTAAAATACAGTTGTTCTGATATGTCTGATAGACTGATTTAAGCATTAGTGTTTTAACTTTGTTTCACTGAAGTGGTAGTATATTTTGGCTAGTAGAAAACTCATTCCTCTAACAACATCAAGCCCAGACAGAATTCTGTGGGTTTTTAAGTAAACTGTATAAAACATGTGTCTTCCAGGTCAGTAGCACATGATGCAGGAAAGATTTGGAATTGCTGCTTGTATGAGCATAGGAATAACGCAGCGTGTTTCCAAGAAACTCCTGCACCATTAACTGGTAGATCAGAAGCTACCACTCTGTTTTGGGAGGACAGGAAAGTAAGCTTATACCCACATCTTGATAGATGAGGTATTTATCTCTAGTTCTATTTACAGTTTTCCCAATATATGCCAGTACTTATGTTGAAGTTGTTGCCTTCTGAGGCTGCTTGAAGCTATTCATCCAAATGCATTTTGTGGTTGTAAAACAGTGGCTAGTGTTGGGGTGATTTTCTTGGGTGTTCTCAAACTTGTCTGAGATCTGAGTTGATTTAGTGTGAACCCTCCTCTGAAGGTGGCTGTGTTGTCCTTGAAGGCAGGTTCTTTCTGAGTAGATGAAAGAAGGGAGATAACAACAGAATTGTTAATACATAACCAACCCTAAGCAATAAGCTTAAGATATGCTATGAAGTTATGGAATTGGAATCTCAGCTACCTCAAAAGTTACAGTAATGAAACATTAGGGGAAGCACAGTGAATGCGGTTGTTCTCTAAGTATTTACAAAGTAGGTGGTTTATTTTTCGGTTCTGATAAAAAGGTACTAAGGTTTCATACTAAGCTAAAATTTAGTCTTTCTGATTAATACTCCCTATTCTACTGAAAGGGGAAAATACACTTTATTGTAATGCTGTTTTCAGATCTTCCCATTATTCCCAAAGCCAGACTGTGCAATGCGTTCTTTTCAGAATAATTTACAGCAGGCTCAAGAGACAAGACTGAATTGCCTTACAGCACAACAGGGAGGGAGGGGAGAATCAGTGACTGACTCTAAGCAATATTCTTCTCTAGTGCTGATTCTTCTAAAATAAATTGATTGTAATCACCGAATTCTGGGTTCAAAGGGAAATAAATAAATAAAAAATTAGCTCTGAAAGTGGTTCTGTCTATCTGTAATGCAATAATGAAAAGTCCAGAGGCATCTAGGAAAAGCAGAACAGCTAATGTTCTTAGGCTAATCTGAGCTGTGACAGAAAACAGTTTGGGGCAATGTTGACTTGCTTGGAAATAAAATCTTTGCGCCGAGTGTTCTAGCAAGAAGTTACACTGGGGATGAGGGATTCAGAAATAGTACATCAGGCTCTGTTTATTTCCTCTGTTTTTATTTCACTCAAACTTTATGAAAGTGTGTGCCTGAAATTTTCCATTCTCCGAGTAGGAATTTTACTGGAGAAGACTCTTGGACAGACTGCTTCACAGCAGAAGGAAGAGTAGCAAGCCCTCTGACTGGAGGGGCATTGTAACAGACATGCTCTGTGTTTTGCTGGATGACTTAAGGGGAAGGAATTTGGAAAGAGTCATTCTGGGACACAGTGCAGCACTTAACTGACAGAAGGCTTGGATGCTTGGTGAGATGTGTGAGTGGAAATAGAGGTGAAAGAAGCACCTGAGGGAAGGGACAGTGACGCCTAACTTTGAACACAAAGCAAAGCTTTCTCCTCAGACGATGAGGATTGGAAAGAGTGAGTGGTAGAAAGCCTCATCAATTATACCGATTTTTCTTCAGTTGCTTCTTTGAGGCCTCATATAATCAAACAAGGCTTGGGTAGGGGGAGAGCCAGTCTTCTAGACTACAACAGAGTCTTCATTATAATATAAGCTGATCTAGGGATTGTAGGGGGTAAACCAGCAATTTATTTTTACTGTAACAAGTATACCGGGACACAAAATTCCTTTTATCTCCTAAAAGGTAAAGTGAAATGATCAAAGAATTAGATATCCGGAGCCTAGCATTCCTGCTAACTGAGTTCTTCCTGCTACAACTGTTCACAGCATTTGTTTTTCTGTTGTGACTTGACAGATCTCTGGATTTCTGATCAAAGAAACTTGTAAGGACAAATATAATTTTGTAGCTCTTCCAATGCTGTGTTTTTGTTTTCTCAGCTTCAGAACATGCGGCTCAACTCCACCTTGTTGGCATTTTTAACCAGACTTTCTCAGGACATTGCTGCAGCAGCTACCCTAGTGTGATACTGCAGCACCCCTAGGGAAGAGAGACCAGCCCGCAGCAAAGATTAACAGCTGGAAACGAGCACAATCCAAGAGCCTATAAAGTCAGCGCTTACTCTCAAACCTTCCATTTTTCAGCTGTCCTCTCACTGCTTAAAATGATAGTAGATTAGGAAGTATTTTTTTTGTTAAGGGAAAATGCATCTGAGAGAACAGGTGCATTTCCATAGTAGTGAAGAACCTTGAACTGCTTTATCTGGGAAATAGGTCCTTCCCCAAGGAATTTTTGTGTAGCAGAGGAGAACACAAGAAGCTGCTTTCAGTATGAGATTATTTGGAGATAAGACACCACTGGCAGTTCTGCAGGTACAATATGTTTCAGCTTGCCATTAATGTTCCTTTGGGTGAAAATGGCTTAACTTCTGATATTGGAATACAAGCAGACGAGCTGGCTGGCTGGAATAACTTTTGCTCTGTAACTTAGACTGTCTTTACTTCTGGGGAAGTGGGAGGGGGCTGTTCTTTTGAGCTCTTGAGGCTGACACAGGAGCATATTGTAATACTCATGCCAGATTGTGGAATCTGGGGCACAGGAAAAGAAAATCCTCTGTTGAACTGTAATCTGCATTCACTATGTTGAAAATACTATGATGAAACTCCTGCTTAATTTAGACACAGAACAGTTGACTTAGAGCAAATTTTAATCACTTAATCCTACAGGTTATTATCATTAAACTCCATCAGTAGCATTTCATCATGTACCAGACACACACCTGACCTTATCCTTGGTCACTTAGAAAGTACAGATCTGGGCCTTACTCTGGTGGTGCCTTTCTCGTTTAAGCTGAGAAGCAGCTCTTAAAACCTTTCATGCTTTCCAAGCTGCTCTGGACTCTGTAAAATTCTGGCATTGGTCCTTGCACTGGTGACTGATCAAATAGGGTCTTAGCCTACTTAATTACAGCTTGTAGGAATTATTCCCATGCCATGGATCATACTAGTCAGTCCTCTATTCCTCTTTGTAAGATAGAGGGTTGTATGAACTTTCTGTGTAGGGTTAAATGCAAAAAGTTTGTGTAGTAGAATAGATCTGTCTTTGTTTTCATTGTTTGCTTTTGAATGATATGGAGTTCAATGTGGGAAAGCTTGGAATTACAGTAGATAGAAAACCAGAGAAACAATGATGTAGCAAAGTGTCCCGAGTTTTACTACTTGTTTGTTATCTGTGTTACCATGTTTTCCCTCTGAATGGAATGGGAATAACACTTTGTTTTTTCACCCAGCCCCTTTGGAACTTTTAATCAAGGGCAAACTATACCAGAATGGATGAGCTTCACAATAAAAGCTCAAGTCATGGGACAACATGTTGTGATAGAAAGGCAAAATGTCAAGCTAAGGCATTTTCCATTTACAGTGTTCAGTCCCGTGGCGTGGATAATCTCACTGCTGACTAGGAAAGATGTATCTGCAGGATTGTCCTAAGCGCACTGTGACATTGCTGAGGGAGATTAAAAATGATTTGGTGGTAATGTAAGACTTCTGCTGTAGTTCCAATAGAAAGACAGTGATTATGCTGCTGAGGAAACTGGCACACAGGAAGAGAATTTGCTGGTCCTTTGAGAAGCTTGCATAAACGGGCTCTAAGGAGTTTAGCTGTGGCTCATGCTGGGAGAACACTCATTTTCTTTTCCTGAAGCATGTTGCAGTAGCTTCGCTCATGTCTCTTTCCTTTAAGAGATGGCCTTGGTATTTTCAGGTCTATGAGGTGCTGGAACTATGGCCTCTCCAGTATCTGCCTCTATCTGCCTATGTATCCATATTGCTTGGAGACTAATAATGAACAAGTGTTCCATAGGTCATTGGGAAGAGGCTGGAGATAGAATGCTGCCGCATGTATCTAAATAGCAGCATGCAGGTCAATTGGTTGCAAGCTCAGAAAGAGGAGTGGGTTAAATGCCCACCAGTGCACACTCTCTTGTTAACACAGACTTCAAAAGAATGTGAAGGTGGTAATGAAATGGCTTCCAGCACTTGTCAGTAAGTGGGAATATCTCTGTGCAGGATGCTCCCCTTACAACAAATGACACTTTTTGGTGAGGCTATGGAAGTATACTTCTAGAGCAGTTTATGGCAGGCTTTTGTAGGCTGCTGTGAGGCAGTACTAGTCTGCCAGAAAGACATGCTGTTAAGTCACATGGCTGCAGAACTAAAGATACTTTATTCTCTGTAACTGATATCACCCACATTTTTTTTTCTTTTTACCTCTGATAAGCTCTCTGCCGTTGGGGGGGGAAAAAAAAAATCTATTGTCTGTATAACAAATGAACAATTTCTGGCTTCCAGCTTGTTTTGAACTTTTTACTATTATGCAGCTGCTGTGATCATCTAGTCTGGCTTCATGCCTACCAGTGTCCATAAACATCCTGTAAATAACTTTGATTGCTGATTAAATTGGAATGTTCTTAGAAAATTCCTGTGAAGCAGGATAGGCCGCGCACTGCAGCATTGAGTGAGTATTGCTCCTGATGCTTCAGAACAGCTCAGGATCTGCTTGGGATCTTCTTGGCCAAGCCAGGCTGCAGTTTGAGTGCCTGGAAGTTCAACATCTTGCACATGGCTTGTTTTCTAACTGTGATTACAAGGATAGACTGTAACGTGACCTTTTCAATTTCATCTGCTGGGGAGGGGAAAAAAAAAATACCTGTTGCAGGCACCTTCCTGTCCACAGCACTGCATTATGACCATTTGGCATCAATGGCTGATATGAATTTCAGACCAATGCTTTCTTTAAAGAGTTGCTGTGTGAAATCCAATTTGATAGAATTGCTTTCCTGGTTCTAGGGCACCTGTTATTAAAGTATCTTAGAGAAGATTAACGTAGCTCAAAGATGTGTCATTTCCCTTAAAGGCTTAAAAACCTCAAGTTCAAAAGAAATCAATTGGCAAAGGATATCCATGAAATCTGTATCCTAGCCCTGAACCTTAATTGCATAATCATCCTTCCACTCTGCAGGCAGTGCTGGTCCACACTGTTCTTCTCCTGGACTGGAAGAACCCAAGGGTGTTATAGGAGTTTTGTGTGTTAGAACTCAAGAGCAAGAAGTCTTGATTAACAAACACTTTGTTAAAACTTGAGCAGGTGCATAGGCTGAAGCAACACTGACTTATTTTTTTCCCTATGGAAAGCAACATTCAGTAACAACCTTTGGGTCAGAACAGAAAGGGACCACTAGCCAGAGAGTGGTATAACAGTGAAAATGTACTCTTGGCCTCTAGAAATCTTCCCAACTTTTCTGCCAAATAAAATAATTCCTTTATTTCCTTTATCAAACTTTGGATTTGCTGCAAGAAGTTCACAGCCTTAACTGCAGCTATTCTACTGATAAAGGCAGTGTTTATATACTTCTGTAGATATGATAATCCAAACATACAAATCTCCTACCAGTTTGTTAGTGTTTAGCAGTTCATAAATGGGAAACTTCAGTAAGAAAGCAGCTCCAGAAATACAATTCAGTAGTGTCCTCTGAGGTGTTTTCAATCAATCACACAGCTATTACTGAACTTGGTGAGAATCTAAAACAGCATATTGTACTACCTCATAAAGGTCTTCTGATGTTGAATGGCTTGTCTTATATTAACAACTAAAAGTGTGTTTTAACCTGTTGTCTAAAAATATACCAGGAGACTATCTAAATTTCTGTAATACCTGCCATAATTTATGTTTATGACAAAGACTGTGTCATGGTTTTATGATTTTTGGTTGTTGGTACTCCACATCATAACATCATGTAGTGTATGTACCTGGTTCTCAGAAGAGAAGGACTACTACATTCCCCAGGGGACTTTGCTCCTCTGTTACGGTTTCCGGTCAGAGGGAAAGATAAAACTGTTCGCAGATCACAAGGCCTTGTTCTCTTTCTGCCCGTCTTTTGCCCTGGCAGCATCTCGCTCCCCAGTCATCTTATCATCGGTATTAGAGTAAGGCCTACCTTGATTTTTGGACATTCTCTCTCATTGTATTGGATTTATTAGCTTAAATTGTAATTATATTGTATTATAGTGTGTTGTTTTGCATTCCGATATCTTATTTAGTAAATTAGTTTGTTTCTCCTCAGATTGCTGCCGCTGTTTTTGCTCTCAGGCCCATCTCCTTACCTTTTTTCCCCTTTTCCCTTTCCCGGGGTGTGGGTCCATGGGTCCCCTGCCCCATTCATCACGGAATGGGGCCAAATGCCCGTAAACCGTTGACAGACTGCTTTTGGATGTCTCATGGATTCAGGATTATTCATTTATTTAACTCTCATTACTAAATGCTAATGTAATGAATAGAATTGTTTGAGTTGGGAGGGACCCTTAAAGGCCATCTGGTCTAAATCCCCTGCAGTGAACAGGGACACCCACAGGTAGGTCAGGTTGCTCACAGCCCTGTCCAGCCTGACCTTGAGTGTCCCCAGGGATGGGGCATCCACCACCTCTCTGGGCAACCTGTTAACCTCTTTTGTTACAACTAAGAATACTTACAAGATCAAAGAAAAGATCCAGACAAAAGATCAAAATCTTTGTAGTTGATAATAAAAGAAGCAAGCCTATGTATGCTCAAAGCTTACTCTTCAGCATTCGGTTGAACTACGTTCTTCCATCTTGTGTGATACATACAGCATTTGACTTAATGCTGTGTTTTAATATGCATGAAGAATTACAAATCACTTGAACGATGAAACACAATCCTTTTGATCCCTGGAGGATCTGAAGATAACACCCATGTTAACTCATGTTACTCTTCTATAAAAGAATAATCCTTGTGATTTTTGCATCTAGAAATAGAGCATATGATTAAAACACTTACATGGATATTCTCTTAATGCTAAGAAAAATACACAGGCGCAGCTTTTCACTTCAAAAAAAAGAAATTGAAACTCAAAATGGAGTTTATTTACACTTACTGTCTGTTATGTAAAGCAGCCAAAGAAAACAGAAAAATAATCCAGCCCATTTTGATCTTCAGGCAACAGCCTGAAATCCATTACAAGGTGCCTTAGCGTACATCAACTCCACATAAATCCCAGTGCTACCGACCTGTGCAAGGTGGACAGTGCTCTAACAAACCCTGGTGCTTGCTGGATTCCAGCAGATACAGATGTGATCGGGTATTGGCTAAGATTCCCTCTTTTTTTTTGAGGCTATCGATGGGTGTCTGTTAGGAGGATATAGAATGATAATCTAGTCCTGCCTACAAGTAGAGGAGAAGATGGTGAAGGAGGTACTCGCTTAATGCGCAGATTTGATACTGCTTCTTGAAACTGAGGAAGGTTTCCATCTCCACTTCATCCAACTCAACATCAAAAACCTGAGTAAAGGTCCCCAACAGCTGTTTTACAATTTGCAAAAAGGCAAGTGTAAGCAGATTGGCAGGAAGAATATCAAAAACAGAAGTAGAAAAGTGTTGTATTTGTTTGAACACTAGAAAGCACGCAATGCATGCATGTTTTTGGTGAACAATGAAAATAAAGCTACAGTACTAGTGGGAGCCAAATTGCATCATCTTATATCACTAGGCGCGAAAAGTAATGTCTCTTCCTTGATCTGTTTTAATGAAGGAGTCTCAGGTCCTCCTTACTTTTAAAGAAACATTTAGCATTCATAAAGAAGTAACCTACATGATACCTGACAAAAGTTTTTCCTTATTCTAAGTGTGAAGGGAGTACTTGGTTCCACTCCAGAGTGGATTTCTCTGTGTAAGAGTGTCAGTGGTTTATGGGCTGGTTCAGCCCAGTTCCATGACTAATGGGGCGGGGGGACCCACAGACCCACGCCCCAGGAAAGGGAAAATGGAAAAGGGTAGGGAGATGGGCCTAAAAACAAAACAGTGGCAACAATCTGAGGAGAAACAAACTAATTTACTAAATAAGATATCGGAATGCAAGATAACACAATGTAATACAATATAATTAAAACTGAGGATTATAAATCAAATCAAATGAGAGAGAGTGTCCAAAAACTGAAGGCCTTACTCTAAGTAAGCTGAGGCGATACGGCGAGGAGCACACGCAGCAGAGACGAGCTAGAAGATCAAAGAAGGGACGTCTTGTGATCTGCGAACAGTTTTATCTTTCCCTCTGAACAGAAAATGGTAACAGAACAGTGAACAGTCTTCTGGGAGATGTAGTTGTTCTTCTCTTCTGAGACAGGTATACCTGGAACTATCGACGATCCACGGAACTGGAGCATTAACTCTTTAACTCCCAGTGCACTACATGATGTTATGATGTGGAATACCAATAACAAAAATCATAAAACCAAGACAAACAGTTAAATACCACTTTGAATTTTGTAAGATTACATTAAAATTTTCCTCAGTATGATGTGGAGTGATAGATTTGGGAATTACATTTCTTTGAATCTGGAGCCGGATAAGCACCTATAGGGATAAATAGGGAATTAGAGCTGGAAGTTCCACCCATCTTCTGAAAGCCAAAAATCATGCTTTCCTACATGGTTACAGGGGACACCTCTACAGATAATCACAGATGGCTTGCATAGGAAAAACAGAGGAAAAGCGCAATAGTAAGCACTTCCTGATTTTTGCATGAAGTCGTTTAACCATTTTTCTCAGGTTGAGATGACAGAATGGGAGTGCATCAAACAGAAATTCAGAATTGGCCAGGGATGCTATGTGTGGAAGTGGATAGAGCACCAATTAAAGACCACCAGTTAAAATCCAAAGACACTGGTAATCACTGGTAACCATATAACACTAGTCTTAAAATCTAGAGACAATTTATAAGGCGTTAAGTTGGGGATGAGACAGCTAGAACTCAACTTTCCATAAGGTCTTTTGCAACTTTAGCGCAAGAGGAAAAAGTAAACATCACTGGAGAAAATACCAAGACCTATGTTAACCTGAGCTGGGGTTTTGTTGTGCTTGAGTGCAATTTCCTTAATTTGGGGGTCATCAAAAAGGGAAACATCCTCAGGCTTGGACCTGGAAAATAAAGAGCAGACTTCAGCAACTGAATGTCCTGCTGTCTTCTCCCTCAAAGACTGCAGTGCATTAATATTATTTAAATGATAAGAAAGCAACATTTTGCGCACTGTAATTCACCATCTTCTTGCTGCTCCAGTCCTGCCTTCATTCTTTTCCTTTTATCACAAGCAGGGACGTGTGCAGATGTTTGTAGTTTCTAATGTGTCAGATACTCATAATACATTCCAGTCCAGAGTTCTACAGCCTGGGATCAGGCTGGGAATTCGTTTTCTTCAATTTTGTACAAATTACTAAGTATCTTTCTAATCACATCAGTTTTACCTTGTCAAGGGTTAAACACATACTAGTTTTACTGTATTGGTTCCCATTTGTTTCTAAGAGTGAAGTCTCACGAAGAGTTCTTACCATGGCCAGTTGGATGCTCCAAGTGGACAGAATGCAGTGACAGCAATCCCTTTGGACTGACAAAATGTCATCAACTCCTCTTGATTCCTCAGTGGGTGGTTTTCAATCTACAAATAAAAATATTCAATTTCTTTGAAAGCAGAAGCTTCTTCAAGGTTTAACATCACCATGGTGATCTACCAACCCCACCTCATCTTCGGAAAGACTGTAATTTTTGCATTTATATGGTTTTTAAGAGTGTCAGCCAATATGTCAGAATGTTTCCCCTTTTCAACTTGTCCTCACAAGTCCCAGTCTTCTTACATTACTTTCCCTTTCCAGCTGTCTCCCTCGTTTTTCATGACTTCTCATAGTCCCCATATCAACTGACTCTAAGGTCCAGCTGTTTACATCCAGCTGCCTTATTATCCATCCTCAGCCATTCACCTTAGCCCCACAGTGTAGCCTGGCTCTGTTCCTGTCTAGTCATGCTGCCTCTTTTCTGCCAGCCCTGGGGCACGAAGACTGGAGAAAGGCAATCTGCATTTTCCATTTCTTGATCATTCAGCCGAAGACAGGTGTATTTTCACAGGGATATTGAAAACCACAGCTTTGACATAAAAGCTATTTCATGGCCAGAGATGCTCCATTAAATGCAAGACACTAATTGTCACAGATAGGTGTGATACCAGTCCTGATGAGCTGAAGCACAGTTTATCTGATTATTGGCAGGTTTGTATTTTAAGTCTGGTTTGCTCAAGAGCCGATCAATCTGTCTACAGCTGAAGTTGGAGATTCCAATGGCTTTTACCATCCCCCATCCACCAGCTCTTCCATAGCCTAGAATACCACAGAATCAGACTTGCTACTGCATTAAGATCTTTTTTTTTTTTCATATGGAAAAGGTGCCTGCAGAAGAATAATGGTAAAACTTATCATGGCTGAGATGTGGCACTTGTACAGCACAGTGAACACCAGCACCTTGGTCAAAGAATCAGGTTCTCATGTCATGTGCCATCATATAAATAAATAACAGCGTTATTCTAGATTAACAGTTTTCATACTGTGATTATTTCAGCAGAATGCAACAATTTTGCATGGGTTTGTGAAGGGCAGGTCCTGCTTGACCAACCTGATCTCCTTCTATGATCGAGTGACCCATCTGGTGGATGAGAGAAAGGCTGTTGATGTGGTCTACCTAGACTTCAGCAAAGCCTTTGACACTGTCTCCCACAGTATTCTCCTGGAGAAACTGGCAGCCCGTGGCTTGGACAGGTACACCCTTTGCTGGGTAAGGAGCTGGCTAGAGGGCTGGGCCCAGAGAGTGGTGGTTAATGGAGTTAAATCCAGCTGGCGGCCGGTCACAAGTGGTGTTCCCCAGGGGTCGGTGCTGGGGCCTGTCCTCTTCAATATCTTTATTGATGACCTGGATGAGGGCATTGAGAGCACCCTCAGTAAGTTTGCAGACGACACCAAGCTGGCAGGAAGTGTGGATCTGCCTTGGGGTAGAGAGGCCCTACAGAGAGATCTGGACAGGCTGGATCTCTGGGCTGAAGCCAGTGGGATGAGGTTCAACAAGACCAAGTGCCGGGTCCTGCACTTCAGCCGCAACAACCCCAGGCAATGCTACAGGCTTGGGGCAGAGTGGCTGGAAGACTGTGTAGAGGAAATGGAACTGGGGGTATTAGTCGATGCTCGGCTGAGCATGAGCCAGCAGTGTGCCCAGGTGGCCAAGAAGGCCAATGGCATCCTGGCTTGTATCAGAAATAGTGTTGCCAGTAGGAGTAGGGAAGTCATTGTCCCTCTGTACTCAGCCCCGGTGAGGCCCCACCTCGAGTACTGTGTCCAGTTTTGGGTCCCTCACTGCAAGAAAGACATTGAGGCCCTGGAGCGTGTTCAGAGGAGGGCGACGAAGCTGGTGAGGGGTCTGGAGCACAGGCCTTATGAGGAGCAGCTGAGGAAGCTGGGATTGTTCAGTCTGGAGAAGGGGAGGCTCAGGGGGGACCTTATCACTCTCTGTAACTACCTGAAGGGAGGTTGTAGTGAGCTGGGGGTCAGCCTCTTCTCTCTTGTAACTAGTGACAGGACAAGAGGAAATGGCTTCAAGTTGCACCAGGGGAGATTTAGGCTGGACATTAGAAAACACTACTTTTCTGAAAGAGTAGTCAGGCACTGGAATGGGCTGCCCAGGGAGGTGGTTGAGTCACCGTCCCTGGAGGTGTTCAAGAAACATTTAGATATAGCGTTGAGAGACATGGTTTAGTGGGGTTATTGGTGGTAGGTGGATGGTTGGACTAGGTGATCTTGTAGGTCTTTTCCAACCTAGCTAATTCTATGATTCTGTGAATTTTGAAATACTTCCCTAAGCAGACCTTCTGCTCCAAAACAGCAGAGGTGGGCTTTTTAGCTAATAAAATAAGTTTCCCGTAATAAAAAGCCCATCGTTGGAACAGAGTGGCTGTGTTCAGCTAACCCCAGAGAGCCAGAACAGAAAACCAGATCATCACTGCTGATTAATTTCCCACAGGAGCCGTACCATGTGTAGCAGCATTGGTTTAGCACAAGCAGTGATACATTCCTCCCACTTCCTATTTTCTTTCACACTTACAAACGATAAAACCACTGGACAGCTCTAATTAGTTTGGCACCTCCAACATAGAAGAAGCAGAAGAAAAATAACGTACTGCCTTTTCAGCAGAAAATACACCTTTACCAAATCAGGAATCCTTCTCATTTGAAGTTGCTAGGCAGCGTGCATGCAGCAGCCTGACATGACCAATTTTTTCCTTCAAACGAGCAACAAAATTGTGCCTAATTCTTGCTCTGGCTGAAGGGGAAAGCATCAAGGAACTCAACTGACTTATGAGTCTCTCATCCTCTGAGCACAAGGGGTAGGAGAGGAGAGGAAAAAAAATCATTCAGAAAGCAGAAATGTGGGCCTGCACCAAGGTCTGGACTCACACACCACCTGTGCATGTACCTGCACACACAGCATTAGCCATAGGTTCTGGTCAATTCCAGACCTTTCTGGAGGGGGAAATTTGGATGTTCTGGGTACACTGGCATGGGCATGTTATCTTGGCTATGTTCTGACAGCTCAGGTACAGACTGGAATGAGCACAGCTCCAGAAAAGCCACCCATGAATGCCTGGGGCATTGTAGGGACACCACAGCGTGTTTCATGTCAGTAATTCTCCCAGAATGACTCCTACTGTGGCCAGCATGAAGTTTTTGGGCTGTTATTTCAAACTAGCAAGAATTTTTCATTCAGCTAATGAATGTACCTCTTATGTATCCAGAAAATCTGTATCACGGGGAACGATCATACTCTTGTCTTCTGCAGGAAATATCTCCTCTCCTGCCAATCATGGCAAAATAAAAAGGGTTAAGGTAGGCTGAATTACAAGTAGTTAAAGAAATCACATAGAAATCCAACAAGCAAGTGGATATCCTGGCTTATGTTTGTGTTGGGGAGAGAAGTGGCCAAGAACAGTAATCTGTATGAACACAGTAATCTTCAAGAAAATCTGCCTCTGGAGAATCTGTCCTGCAGGCAGAGGAAGGGCAGACACTTTTATGTGCTCCAGTCGGGTTGTGGGAAGCCTGGGGATGTGACACAATGGGGAAGTGAGGATTTATTTAACCTGGGGTAGAGAAAGAAGAGAAAAAAGGGAATTCACAACTGTTTGATCCTGGGTAAGCAAAGGACAGCCAAATCCCAGAATTTAAGAGGAATGTGATCTGAATGGTGACTTGATCGCTGACAAGGAAATGCTGTGCAGGTGAAAGTAAGCTGATTTTGTATTATGAAACCTATCTTAAACAGCCATAATCTTACCTTTCCTCCTCGTCACTCTGTATTATGTCACAATGTCATTATGTCTTAATGAGGTTTAATGATGCTCTTCATTAGATCCCCAAGGATGAAGTGGCAGAGTCCTGACAGAGGGCTCGGGAGAGTTGAAGCCTCATACTTTGAATCCCATGGGCCAATGCATCAGGCAGAGATCCATATAATACAGCTGGAGGGCAGCAAGTGTCTTCTGCTAGGCCTCTTCTACCAGGGGCTTCTTGTAGAACGTGCACCACTTCTGGGAGGAACAGAGAGCTGGGAGCTAGCTGCTCTCTCAGCTGCAGAGCATCCCAAGCAGGGGGCACTTGGTATGAACAGAAGCAACTCACCATAAAGGACAGCTCCTCATCCTGAGGAAGCTGCAGTTATGTGCATCTTATTTTATTTGCAGCACTATCGGTCGGCTAAGTAAAATGAGACTAAGACAAAAATTCTAGAAATTTAGATGAGGATAAAATAAAATGAATTAAAAAGCAAAACTGGTGAAAATCAACCCCCAGTTTCCAGTAGATAGAAGTTACTTTATTTTTCCTACCATTGTTGTGGGGGGAAAAAACAAAACAAAACATAACACCCGGGAGTTAACAGGCTGAGCCCTGCAGCGCAGCGGGAGCGACCACGAATACAATAGCTGTGCTTCCTATCTCAGAGGCAGCTGAGAGCACAGCCTCAGTTCCTGTCTCCATAGCTGACAATGGATATGGACTACAAAAAAAATCCCGCTCGCATCAAGCCAGTTTTTCAGGGGTTGACCTCTTCTCTCCATCCACAAAATGCTTACACCTGAGAGAGGAGCTAGCTCCCAGCCCAGTTCCATCTGTGGGCCGGTGGCCTCACGTGAGATGAGTTACCCAAGGCCGTAAATAAAGAGGTCTTCTCGCCTCACACCTCCCTCTTCAATCTTTTCCTGTAGCGCACCCCGATCTCACTCTCACACAGGCAGAGTCAAAGTGGCAGTAGGCAGCACTGATGGCAAACTTCACCACATCTCATGCTTTTCCTTGGAAAGACTGAAACAAGAAAAAACAAAAAAAAAACCAGAAAAATAAGTTTACTGTCCTTCAAATCCGGAGACTTTAAAACCCAGAATATTGAGGTGCTCCAATTTGGATCTTGTTTTTGTTACTTTTCTGGAATAAAATGAACACTTTGGCACTGGCCACAAGTCACTGATTTCTTGCTTGAGCTGATCTGTCCTTCTGTGAGGATTGAATGCTCACATTCTGGCACCAAGGTATCTTGAAATAAGTTCTAATATTCCCCAAATTAAAAAGCAGTTTCCAGGATGAGATACTGGCAGCATAAGAACCTGAATCACCTCTGGAAATGCTTCTGGCCTTGCACACCAACGAACTGACTCTTGTTAACACAGGAAGGACAAGGGACACAAGAGGACTGCAAACCACTGCAGACAGTGCCACCTCCTGGGTAAAATGCACAGCTTAATATTTAAGAGAAAAGCAAAATACTTCCATTCTTGGCTCAGAGGCACTGAAGAGTTGCTTGACAGCCAGACATCAGCTTTGGAAAATGGCACTTCAAAAGGAAATATGATCCAAAACAACAACCACTGCCTACGTTTAGCTTAATTACATCTCCATCCATCACTTTATTATTATTATTATTATTATTTCAATTCTCCAAGTGTTTCCAGTCAAAGGGTGTTTCTCTGGTTCAACTTAATTCAAAACAATCTCACATAAGAAACCACAGCAGGTTTGTTCTTCTGTTTTGCTTTCCCGTGAGCCTACATGTGACCAAGTATAAAGTTGTACAAGTTTTCATCTTTGGAGGCACATTCTGTGGTTCTGAGCTGGAGAGAGCTGGCTGGGAGAAACCACAGCAGGGAGTGATCTGCATTCCTTTTGGGTGGAGGAGGAGGTGGTGGAGAACAGCGGTGACAATATACCCTGCCAATACACAAAGCTGAGTAACAAAAAATGTTTTTCAGAAAAATGATCTATTTTGTTATATTGTGCTCACTGTACAGAACTTCAAATTCCTGAAGTCAGAGTGACTTTGGGAGTAAAGAGGACACCCCATTGTCTCACTGAAACACGGAGAGTTACAGCTCCAGTTACATGGGAACCTTGGTATCAAATAGTTTTGATTATTTAATCTCAGTAGGTCTGGACCATGTTTTCATTGCACTTGAGCAAGAGATTTTTTTGTGGTGACAGAGATCACGTGTCCAAAAATTTCCTTCTATGTAGTCCTAATAGGATCCTATTACTGTACTAACCGGTTCTTTCCGAGTGCTCATTAGCATTAGTGCCCTAAGAGGCCCCACACAAGGCTCACTTTTCGCTTAAAGCCTATTTAGTTACTGTTTAGATTTCTTAGTATCTTCTGTCATCAAACCAACTAAGGCTGAAAGGGTTGGATGAACTAATTTTTACTTATGTTATGAATAGCAGCAGCTGACCAAGAAATATAACAAAATAGTTTAAGATACCTTTATGCTGACCAAATGGTGTGTTATAGACATAGCAATTTACAATTTATATTTAGTTTCCAGTCTCCAGTTCAAGTGACAATCCACTTTTTTTCTCTCCCTCTTAATAAGCTCATTTTCTCTCATTTCAAATGTTCCACCCAATTTTAGATTTATAGTTCAGTATGTCCTTAAATCTTCTCTCTCATCTAAATTCAGTAATATAATATTTGCAGGTGAAGAACTAACTAGTCAACTTTCTTTTCCTGCAAATTGCTATGTACTACTCATCTGCTGTCATATGAATAAGTTATCCACCACATGTCACTTAAATTCCCATATCTACATGCATTCATCAAAGGACACCTACACAACGTACTAGGTTATTAATACTCAATGGAAAAAAGCAAGAAGAAAGAAAAACAGGCTCAGTAGAATTTTTTTCTATTGTAGTATGTGGGTTTTTTTTATGTAGCTAATAAAATTTTCCTTGTCATCACTACCTGCTCAGTTTAAATATTTCCTGAAGGACAGGTGTAAAAAAACTACAAAACCTGAAATATTTTAAGAGGCAACAAATGCCTCTTGGGTAGAATTAGTACAGTAAGTGAGAGAAGGAAGGGATTTTATCTTCATGTCATTCTTCAGAGAATGTCAAAACTTACTGTGGACTCCTTCCACACATTTGTTGAGTGAGCTTGGCATTTCAGTTACACATGTTGCATTGACTATGGTTGCAGATTTTTACGTACCTCATAATCTCTGGTTTTCTGAAAAGAAAAAAAAAAAAGAAAAAGGTATTTGAGGAGTTCACACACCCTCAAATAACCATTTCTGGTCTCACCTGTCCTTTCCCAAGCACATCACTAGAAGAAGTCACAAAGGCACTTGTCTTTGTTTTGCCCACAGGAGGGATCATTGTAAAAAATACCCAGTCCTGCTTCATCCTCAAGGAACCATGCACCCACATTACTTACTTCCCCTTCACTGCCTTTATTGCAGCCCACAGCTTTTCCTCATGAGACACAGGGCAGCAGCCTACATCTCACTTTCCCGAGCACAAATGGTGACACTAGAGTTGCCTGATGCCCAAGGCCAAACTGCACGGTCAAAATCTCTGTCTCTGAAGGGTTTGGGGGCAATTTAAAAGCCTACTGTAGTTTTTGTCCTGTCCCTTGACAGAGGTCTTGCTGTGAAAGTGGCAGATTTACTGACATTATCTCTTGTCTCCCTCAGAGAGGAAATAAAGTTTCTTCAATGTTTGCCCTCAACCACTGTACAAAGGGTGTTTGCTTGATTCATGTTCCACTGTATGCAATTTTTTTTCTCAGTTATCCATCATTCTCATTTTCATCATCCTACATATCTTGAAATCTGCAATTCCACAGTCTTACCTTATGAAAGTACTTACCATATGGAAGTAATTTCTATATTGGAAAATACACTTTACAAGATTTTCAGCCTCAGTGTAGGGATGTGTCAGGTCAGTGAGGAAGTGAATTTACACCACCATTAAAGACAGATTTAAGTTTTCCTCAGGAATTCTTCATCTCTTCAAAGAACTTCATTCCTACAGAGAATATTTCTTTGACATAGAATTCTATGATTGAATGATGGCTTATCTGTATGACAATTTGCTGCATTACACAATGTGATAAAGGCAGATATTAACTAAAAAGGAATGTCCCATTCCTATTTCCCTTTCATTTATAATCTTCCTGCATTTCTTAGGATTAATATTATCATTCACAGGATGTAATAATGATAATATCTTGTCAAAGGTCAAACTGTTTGACGGTTTGACACATTTAAAATGCTCTGATGTAATTTTGTTGATATCTTTAAAATAATCAAACAGACAATGGGTTATTCCCCATTCACCTGTTAATGACATATTTCTGGAGGTATTTTGACATTTCCACAATGTGGTTTGTCAAGATCCACAGTTCCTTTAAGCAAGGGTTTTCCCTACTTGAAAGAGTTAAGAAAAAAATACTAAGTAGAGCTTTGTCATTTCAAGATCCATTTTGTTAGCTCCGAGTGATTCTTCAAAATCAAACTTATTTTATCTGCAAGACAGACGATCAACAGTGGCAGTCTTGATTCTTAATGTTGTGGTAGTGCTACTTTGTGGCCTTATCTGTTTGCATACTGTCCTATATTGGATAGTTTATCATTCATAACTGAAAAACTTCTGCATAAATTGCATAATGAGTTTGCAAGGCTCAGGAAGAATAGCAGTCTGTTCTGGAAAATCCCAAACCGCTCATTTTCACATAGAGAGGGTTTGACTCCAGCCTGGAGGCTTCTGTGTCCTGAGAGAAGGAGCTGATATGCTATCTGATTTCAGAGCACTGCCCAAGATTTCACAAGAATTCATTTCAAAGATATGAGTGGTAAGCGCATATCGTTTGTCGAGTCATCAATGAACTTTTCCTTCTCTGGTGCTTCTTTGCCCATTACAGCAAAGAACAGCCCCAGGGTAACACCATGTTTCAACAGGCAGAGCCTCAGATGCCCAGTGACCCAGTGCACATCATTTCTTTCAGGCCCTTTTTGCTGCTTGCAACCCCTGCATGCAGGATATGCTCAACATGAAAGCATAAATCCACCATTTTTCATTCAACACACAAAAACAACAACAAAAACTGAGAGTTCATGAGATTGAGCGTGAGTATGCTCAGTACCCACTGGGCAGACATGCAAAGAGCTTCCACTCTTCCATTGAAAGGCCAACAGCATCAATCTGGTGGCCAAGGGTCAACTGCCACTCCCTGCAAGAGGTCCCCAGTGACACCAAACTCTTGTTCTCCAGCACCAATTTTCCTTGAGCATTTTGTACCTTTTCACACTGGGTAATTTTCCTCTTCTATCCTCTGTCACTGCTTGTGCTGATCTAAACCAGCAGCTTCCTTCTTCTCTCGCAGCCTGCCCCTTCCTGCATAGCTCCAGGCTGCTGACCTCCTTTGCAGCTTATTCCTGCAAAATGACCTTTTCCACACTGGCCTTGACCACAGGCAGCTCCAACCCATGTCCAAGGATTTTAATTGAGAGGTGTGAATTTGCTGCAGCTTTGGGACAAGCTAAAGGAGAATATCTTTATTGTCCAGTCTCTACTCTGCCCATTGCCAGTGCAGTCTTGGAGAGAAGCTCTGGCCCACATTTCAACACTGAATCAAACTGTGCATCCCACTGGAGGCAGAGCTTTCAGTCATTAGTCTGTTTAGGAAAACAACAATTACCTCAGAGCGCTCTTAAGCCTGAGTGAAAATCTTTGCCTGCTTTGGAGACATAAGCCCAGCTTCCATCTCATGTATCTGTGCAAAAGCCCTGGTAGGATTAGTACTGTTTTCTTCCACTTGAAGTCTTGCTCCAAGTCATGAGATACAGAGATGTTAGGTGGATGAGATATGGAGATGCTTCTGTTGAATGGCCCACCTTTCTACCTTCTATTTTATTATCACAACCAAACAAATGACTGCTGAAAGCGTCACTTTCCACATAGATTAAAATGGTCTCAGGCTGCTCAGGAAGAGGCTTAGATTACATATCGGGAAGATTTACTCCACAGACAGAGTAGTCAAGCAGGCTGCCAAGGGTAAGTGTGGAGTCCCAATCCCTGGAGGTATTTAAGAGACGTGGATGTGGCATAAAGGATGTGGTTTAGTGTTAGGCCTTGTCAGGGCAGGTTGATGGTTGAACTTGATGATCTTGAAGGTCTATTCCAACCTAAATGATTCCATGATTTGCCTTTAAGCCCTTGTTCAGTTTTTCACAGCAGTTATGCTCATAAGTTATGTTGTGGATTTTTTCTTTAATTTCATGAGATTTATCTCAGAAACACTAATCTTCCAGTTTCTTGACCACATTACATCAAAAATCTGTGTTACCTTTCAAGCTCTCTAAAGCATTTATGACTCCTGTGCCTGTTTTCACAGGCAGGTGCAAACACCACTTAGCCTGCTGCATGCAAGCTTCAGCCTGGTCAAATACAAGCCAGCCGTGTGGGAAACAGCACGGAGTCAGGGCTAAATAGCTCTAAACTGAAAACTAATTGCTTCACGAAATATCTCCAAAGGGCTATCTGAGGTCTGTTTGCATTTGCGAGGAAAGCACTGCCCTCTGTGTACAGCTGAAAGCACAGGCCGCGTTGCCAGGAGAAACTCCAGCAGGGCCTTCCTCCCCTCAGGTGGCCACAGCTCCGGGAACACTGTGGGGGGAACACCAGTGATAATTTTCTGATAAGAAACTCTTGTAAATTACAATTATACTTGAAGTAAAGCATCAAAAATTATTTCTTTTTTACTTCCGTGTATAACCTGTAGATTGACAACATATTGAACTTTTAGAGAATACACGTGACTGTATATATTATATAAAAATATACACGTTTATTTTAAAATGTTCTGGTTTTTGTGTGTGTATTGAAACTGGGGATATTGAAAGTGGGGAATATCTGAATCTGAGGATGTGTATCCCAGAGATGAAGCAGAGAATCCGTGCATTTTGCTATGGCCCTATTCCTATCTCACAGATTCTTCCCCTTAAGAATTGTTAATCCCAAAACAAACCTCCCAGAAAAGGAAATGAAGATTTACCAGAACCTACAGTTATCTCTCCAGTCTTCTTTTGGCTTTATCTTGCTTCTCAAGGACCTTGCTACCTGTGCTAGGTTTCATTTGCACAGTGGCTATAGTACAGGGTCAATAATCCCAGCTCCTCTGAGGGGACTCTATGGCTGTTGGGAACCCTGGCAGAAATGCAGGAGGTGCTTTTCCTCACCCTGCCCCTATGTGAGGTTATAACTGCAGGGCACGGAGTCTCAGCACAAGCTGTTTTGCCTGACACTTCATCCCATGCACTGAAAGCCTTCCTTGGGCAGTTTATCCAGCGCACACATTAACTGCTGCAGGTAGACACAGGGGCATCCAAGGTGATTTTTTGCAAAAACAGCTCAGGTCTGGCACTTTTTAAATCTATATGCAATGCAGTCCCACTCCTCCCTTGACCCAGTTGGATCTGGAAGCAATATAAACTGACTGCAAACCCTGACAATAAACTCGCTGTATCTCCAGTACAAGGGCAAAGTGACCTGGGAAGGTTTAGCCTCATTTTCTCGGTTGTTAGTTCTGTCTTCATTACTCCTGAGGTGCGATTTCTCCAGTGTATGAGTTCTGAGTAGCCTTGAGCCTCCTGGTATTTCCTGCTATGCTGTTCAACAGAGTGAAGGATGAAAAAGGAGGTTTGTACTCTTTATGCAGGGCGACGCTTGATGCTTTATTTCCACACACCTTCCAGGCATGGCAGTTCTTCATAGGGCCACAGTGAATCTTCCCCAGTGTATGTCTCCCAGGCAGTCTTGTAAGCAGTGACCCTGGATTTGCGAAGTGTATTATGTTACTACTAGTTATTAATTTGCATAGCATGCTCAGCCTCTTTCTGGATATAATGCTATGGACAGCCACCAAATCTGTGCTACTCTGAATTTTGTAAAAGGCAGCATTGAAGAGGTCAAAAAGGAGCATGCTATTTAGAAGTAGAGAAGTTAATCATCTTCATCCTCAAAAACGCATTGTATCTCCTTCTCTCCCTGTTCAAGGCCCTGCATGCAGTGTGTGCTCCACACCTGTAAGAACTACATGATGCACTGACGCTTATCAAACCTGTGATTGCTGAGCAGTAAAGCCAACTGGTCAGGCCACAAGTGCACCAGCAGGCTCTGCAACCTCCTTTCCCCTGCCTTGGGGCTGAGCACAGAAGTTGCTTTGTCCTCTCCTCACCTCACGAGGTGTTCAGTGTTCAGTGTTTAGGGTCAGAGCTGATATAGGTCAGCTATAATTTTGGATCTGACACCCAAATTCTGTGAGAGAGCTGTGAAAGACCTTATTTG
Organism: Numida meleagris; assembly: GCF_002078875.1. NCBI lineage: Eukaryota > Metazoa > Chordata > Aves > Galliformes > Numididae > Numida > Numida meleagris. The sequence continues at coordinate 62,919,422 of NC_034409.1, read as the reverse complement.
GAACCTTCACTCTTTGTTTCAAGGGCCTGCCTTGGAACTCAGGCCACCACGCTAGGTCTTTGCCCAAGCTACCCCAACAGCTGCATAAGGAAGGTTGGGCACCAGGAATCCTCCAACCTCAGAGGGCGCTGATTCAGGACATCATTTAATATGATGATTGAAGCAGTTTACACTTCAACTGTGCAGACCTCAGGAACATGCAGTTTTTGGGGACCTGCCATAGTAAAGAGAACCAGAACCGGTCTCCACATTTGTTAATCCAGGTCATGAACTTGGGCAGTCCTGAAGGGAGTAGAGCACTCATTTTACCACTTGTGCTCAGGGACGAGTACTAGAGAGGAGAGTGGAGAGCTCAGGGTGACTGCAGGGTTATAGCAAGATGCTAAACCCCTGTTTTTGACAGCCGTAGGCTCTTCGAAAGCTCAGAAAGCCAGTTGTGGACAGATCACATAGCATGTGTTCTCTCTTACAGCATCTCTGTTTTCTCTGGGGTGTTCCAATTTCTCATACAGGAAATTAGGTGCCCAAATTGTTAGAATTACCTTAATGTTCATCAGTATTAAACACACACTTCTGGCAGCACCACACTGGGGACTTGACAGCTCCTGACTTCCAGCACCTAAGGGAACGCTGTGCCCACACAGACGTTCAGTAGTTGAGTTGCGCTGTTGCTCGAGGTGGGGCAAGCTCGTCCCCTGTGGGAACTGAGCAGCCCTTCCAGGCAATTTATGTTTTCAGGTAAAACCAGGCCAAGAACAATTCAGAGAGGTTGTTTCCTAGGGAATTTATCCCAATACTATTTAATTCAGCAAACAAAAACCAGAGATTTCTTTTTATTGAGATACAGACTGAAAAGATTCTTAATATATATCTCAGCAATTCCAGGATGAAGGATAAAAGCAGATAGGATCTTGATTTTCTTATTCATCAGTCATGAGGTACTTTTAAAAAGTGCAGATTTTTTCTGAAAAACAGGCTGAAAACTCCTCATGTGGGGTACAAAGAATACACTGGGATTTTTTAAAGCAGAATGAAGTGTGCAAATAGAATAGCGTTGAACAGAATAACGGCCCTTTTATTAATACAGTTAAATAAGTGCCATGTAGCTCATAAAAATGTAATTTTCACAGCTATGCTCCAAGACATCTATTTATCTTCCATATACCAACAGGAAATGAACATGATTCAGCTTCATCACCATCAAAAAATACAGTCTATATTGCTAGGCTGGAAAGAACTTTAAGATATCGAGGTGCTGGAATCCCTGACCCTTTCACAGACTGTGATAGGTCAAGACTTACCACTGCAAACACTTTAAAAGCACCAAACTTCAAACTTTCCTCAAATCTGAAGCCCGTGAAGAAATCTTAAAACACCACTCTTCTGACTGCCACATACTACCAGCCTTCCTTTCTAGTTCCCTCTGCATTTTCCCTCCAGCTGCTACGGGGACACAGGCTGAACCAATAGCACAAAGTGACAGGATTCAACAGGAGATTTAAAAATGACTTGCTTTCTTTACAAACTTGTAGTCTGCAGAACACTTACTGCTTGAGGGACATTTTCGACCTCATGAGCAGAGAAGGAAAGTAGAGAGCAATACAATTCCTGCTGGCAACCCCTTGAAGAAAAAGGAAAATCCTAAAAGTTCAAGCATATCAGGGCATTTCTTTTCTCCTCTTCCCACATTGCATGGAGTGTGTTGTCATCATCTTCGACTACCATGGTGAATATTTTCCACTAAATACATATATATTCCTGATAGGTATGCTAAAACAATAATCATCTATGTAAATCCATACAAACTCAACCCCTACATCAGAACTACTATAGTAGCTCCCGATTTAAAAACATCTTTTTATGTTGACACCAACTTCCAGTCACATCTCAATTCCTCTGTGATTCATTTCCTTGAAGTTTCTTAAGAGTAAGCGTCCCCTCCCTCGAAGCATTCAAGGCCAGGCTGGATGGGGCTTTGAGCAACCTGGACTAGAGGGAGATGTCCCTGCCTATAGCAGGGGGGGTGGAACTAGAAGATCTTAGAGGTCCCTTCCGACCCAAACCATTCTATTATTCTATGATCACTGCTGCATGTGTGATAAGGGTCCGGATCCCTGTTAGAGCTGTTTCTCAAGACTTTCAGGGTCCCTTGCCCAGCTTGCCGGCATCGAACATGGCCTGAAAAACTCTTTTGGTCTTACAGCCGTACTGTGTGCCCTCTTGGAACACCATGCAGGCTTTCAAGCCAAAACGTTCCTCTGTATTGGAATCTAGGCACCAGCATGGTAGGTCAGCAGAGAAAAGAACTAACTTTATTATTTTTAAGAGAAAATTAATATACAGAACCACACAAATATGAAGGTTACAATAAATAAATAATCACATGGCATGAAAGAAAAGACTTCTAGATGCAATATTTCTAAGGTCCTTTCTCCAGTTGAGTTTGTCCTGCACTTCTTTCATAGGAAAAAAACGTGAATGCAGAGGTCGTTGATGGAGTGCAGTTCTTTCTTGAGGAACATTTGCACACATCCACACTGGTTTGCAGATGCTGAGCTCCATGTGCAAGGCACGGCTTCTGAAAACATTCTGATACAGCTAGATAAGGCTATTGGGGATGTTTTTTCATGTAAAACAAGAGATATGCCGTTTGTCCCCTACAGAAAAAAAAAAAAAGCAAAACTAGTATGTTTGAAGATCTCACTGATTTTGGTTGCAAAAAACCTTCCAGGTTTGTTCCCACTCATCTTTTTGAGATTTAGGTCAGTTGAAGTGGCCCTCTCCAGTGTTCCTATGGCAGCACGTAACACTAACCCCCCTGGCACTATAGCTTATAGGAGGAAGTTTCTCTCTCCATGCTCATTTTCTTATGATTCATCAACACACAAAGCACTGAGGAATACTGATTGATGTCCCTAACGCTAGTCAGGATCAAGGGTCAATCGTAACAATACCAATCCCACGGCGCCCTTTTGTGACCACTGCAGGCTCCAGGTACAGTCATTATAGTTGTAGTAATCAGAACACAAGAATCCTCCCTCTACACTCCAACAGCCCCAGCTCATGGCAAGCAAAACACAGTTCCAATCATTTGTTCGCCCTCTCTTTGCTACATGGTTTTGCAGACCCCAGAGTGGCATTAAGTAAAAACAAAGAGCCATTTCCTTACCAGCTGAGGTCTGAATGCCCATAGGTACATTTAACATCATCCCATGACACCTGATGTAAAACACAGAAAGGTGGTAAAAACTCCTGAATTGGACATACTGTGATGCCAGCTTAACAGTCTTCATGACAGTGATACAACTGCTACTTTCAGGAACTAAAAATACTTTAATTAAACAGTTTGTTGCTCATGCTTTTTGAGGAAACTCAGTTCCTTTGCCTCTTCTGAAAACACACATTAAACAGATCAAGAGTACATAATGTAGAGTATATGGTCAATGGCTGCTTGTGCAAAATGTGAAGCAGATCCTGAGGTCCTCAGCTAAAGCCATTTTGCCCTCAGCTCAGAGTATGCTGTTGAAGAGGAAAGAGATGCACAAAGCTTTGCAGTTTCAATTTTCTCTCCTGCTTCTCTTTAATTAGCAGTCAGTCAGACTAAGCAAGATCTAGAGGAATGTCTGGAAAGCTACAGAAGAAATACAGATTTGTCTCCTTACCTGGCGAACAGTAGAATCATTGAAGCAATACCATTTGCATTCTGTGAGACTTCGAATATAGGCACAGTAATGTCCAGAGCTAATTGATCCTGAATGAGCAACAACAGCAAAAAGCTCATACTGCCAGGCAGCCTGTAAAGAGGAACTTTGAGTAAGGCAATTTTCATTTACCACTGCTGAAGACAAGCAGCAACCAGGACAGGCAGAATGTGCATTTCATAAGGAAAAAAGGAGAAAGATTAGACTGACCCTGAGCATCCTGCCTTTTATAATCTTACCATCAGAGTTTTGCCTGCCAACTGTGGACTAGCAGCGTCCCTGGAGATCACAGGAATATAGAAAAGGCAACAGGACAGCAAAGAGGCAGTAAAGTCAAAACAATGAGACATCAGACAACACCAAGCATGGGTAAAGTCTGAGACATTTCTAAGACAGTGCTTTGAAATGAAGTGAGCACTGGACTGATCTATAAGTTATTATAAAATTCGAGATAAAGGCAGAAGAAAATCTGCCTCTTTTAGACAGAGCATTAGGATTATCTCACCTTTTCACTGTCATATGCTTGGCACTGCTGTTCTGTCAAGATTGCATTGAAATCAAGGTCTTTTGGGAATGGCAGACAGTGGCTAAGTTTGTGGATGTAAGCTGATCTTCCAAAGCAGAAGCGCTTCAGGTGTATGGTCAGAGTCTGTGGCAGGTGGACTAGCTTCACACTCTGAAAAGGAATAAATAATGCATTTTAAAACCAAGGAGCAAACCCAGGGAAGCTGAGGTGGAAACACTCATCACCAGACAGTGAATGTAGCGTAGTAGCCCATCTATGCAGAGCCATGATGATCAGGTTTCTCAACTTCAGCTTGATCAGCACTGAGCCTTGCATGTCTCATTGGCTGCTTCATTTCTCATCTGCTTTCCTAACCCCCGGTTGGTAGCACTCCCGTAACTATTCCCTCTGTTCACTAACCCATGGCCTAAAAATTATGACACTAAAGACTGTTTAGGCTACCAAATCAGCCACTGCATACAATACAGATGGTGCAGCATGCTGCCAAGCTGCCACAGTCAGCAGGCTGTTTCTACAAGACAAAGAACTGCCGTGTTCAGAAGAAATTTCCCTCTTGCACAACTTGTCTGTGAAGATTACTTAAAGTAGTTTTTGCTGTCTGCTGGGTTGGCTGTTCCCGGAAGAGGTTTTGGGCAGGTGAGTGGATAGTCAAGCACTGTGCCTGGTGAGGAGAAGCAAGCCAAGTTCCTTGTGACGTGGCCAGCTGAGCTCTGTGGAGGATGCCACGCTGCCAGCTCATTCCACCTAGCACTGCCTTTGTCAATATTACTGCTGCTGCCACAACTGCCACCAATACATGTATGCACTGTGGCCTAGGAGGGTGGCCTAACCCTGAAAACGTTGTGGAAAGTCACCTCCAAACCTTGGGTTGAGGCAGTCTTCCCCTGCACACCTCTCTCTTCAATGCACTTGCTTCTGCATGAAACATCTACTGGCAGAGACCAATACTGTAAAAATGTCGAGCCCAGTGGAGAGAAGGGGAGAAAAGAAAACACCCTATGCTCTCCTGCTCTTAAAGATAAGCACAGCACCATTAACATACTCTCGTCTACCCCTCGGTGACTTATATTAAAAACCATGAAAGCATTCTTTTGTCACTAGAGTTATGTTCACAACAGGGATCTTGGCATATGGCTTTTACCTAGCTGACACTGCTATGCCAACACAGCTTTGAGTTGTTGATCTCTTAAACAGATATGGTTGAGTTATTTCTCCATCTTTCACAGTCCTAAAGGGAGTTCTGTTGTATAAGAGATGTACGGGGAAATACTTCTGCTTACCTGCAGAAAAGGTGTTTTCTTTCCACAGTATTCACAGAAACACATGTTGTGACCAGTCAGCTCTTCCGGATGGAAAAAGCATTGCAGGCACTCCTCCTACGAAGACAGAGCAGTTTTCTTTCATCTTATTTCCTTCCTTCAAGCTAGATTTCTATTTCTACTTTGTTTCACAGGCTACATGCAAACAACAAAGCTACAGAAGGCGAATTTTAATTCGAAGGAAAAAATTAGTTTTCTCTCCTTTACCATGAATGGAAGAGTGAAATCAAGTACCATTAGTCGGTTTGAATTTTTCTGCTTTTTTCAGTGCTAAGAAAGATTTTGCCTGCCTTGCTTTCATCTGTAAGTTAGACTTGTTCCTGAATAACCAACTGCACAAGCAGTTACGAAACGTGATGTGTTCAGTAACCTGTAGACTAAGCACTAAGCATCACTGTAAAACATGTTCATCCCAGTAGCATTGATGCATTTAATATTTTAACCAAAGAAAACACAGGAAGGGTTTGGTCATTTCAACACATACAGGTTCAGTATGGAAAAAAAGTTTTCCTTTTTTGTTCAACTCGAACTCTAACACGGTTTGTTTTCCTGTACAGGAGAGTGGCAGAAGCAAAATAACTTATTCTTCTAAATACAAAGATGGAATTTAGGAAGGAAGGTTGCAGTAAGAAGACTTTCTAGGTAAGAAGACTGGGTAATGCAGAGCTGGGAAATTTCACCAAATGCAGAAAGCTGGATGGAAAGCTGGTGGACACTCTGACCTACCTGTATTTAAGTGCCTAGTGACATTAGATGCCTTAATTTCCAAAGGCCCTGTTTACACTGAATTAGGACTGGCAGCTCTCGTTTAGCACTGGACCTCATAAATTAAAAAGCCTTTAAGCTGGAACACTCAAAACCAAGAGATTCAAAATCACTAGTGACTTCTGAGTGTGATCTTCACTGAGCCACACTTCCTTATCTCCCACCATCTGAAGTCAGCAAACACATGACTGTAAAACTTCCCCTTATATAGTGACCCTTCTATTATAACTGACTATACAGACATCGTTATAGTCAAACTATACTGAATGTGCATTCCTATACGTACACATGCATCCACACACACTGTGTCAAATCATTTCTATTGCAATGTGACCGGGACAGTTCTGAAATAGACACATGTTCCTTTATTTCAACAGGTGAAAGAGTATCTTCTTTATATAAAAAAAAAAATCCATAAAGTATCAACAAAATAACATCAATTGAAATACATTGTTTTAAACCCAATTTTAGAATCAGAAACAAATAATTGTGTGTCTTTCAAACAGGACACATATTATGCAGTATATCCCTTTTCTTACCATGGCCCTGAGATTTCATCAATTTCTACCCTTGCAATGGGTGAAAGTGAGACTGGATTCCAGATTCAATCCTTACCTATCATGCATTCCAATGCAATATCATATCCCTGGCATGCAGCCTAGTACAGGATCATGCCCATCACGTTGCTTTTCTCCAAATTTGATAGTGCTATACTATGGCAAATCTGCTATAAAGAGACAATTCCTTGTATATCTCCTCTTTCTTAGCTCTGGGTGCAATTACACTATTTGAAAAAGTAGAGTACTGCATGGCACAAAAAAGCTGTTGATATATGAGGGTATTTTACACCATCCCAAAGCCTCAATGATTTTGAAGAAGGTTCCTTTATCCTGGAACAGCATAAAGCAATTAGAATAAGGTTCAGTTGTCCACTGACACCTGAAACATCCACTCTATTTGCCACAGCACCCACACAGCCACCATCACCTCTTTATCTGGATATCAAACAGCAGTAGTGCTTTAACAGTAAAAGAACGCTGTGCTGGGCAAATGCAGTGTATCTGGCAAGGGACTAAAACTGATTTAGGGCACTTCACTATGGTAACTAAGCTCTCACAGGTACACATCACCATATAGTGTAAGTCTTTGAATCCTACAGAGTATTTGGTCTACAGCTTTCTCAGAAAGGAGCTTCAAAGATTTTATTTTCTTTCTCCAAAATCAAACAGATTTTTTTTTTTTTCTGGAGAAATTTAGAAGCCCTCAAAACAAGCGAGAAATGTGAATGAGAAAAGGCCCCAGACAATCTTCAGAGATTCCCTAGATGAGTCCTGGAAGACATCAGTCCTACAGAGAGAAGGCTCTGATACTGAATAGAGGGGAATCTTCTTTCTATGGTAACAGCACTAACACTGAACTCACCAGAGTCTTCAGTGAGTGAGAGTGGGAATCCAGTAATGGGACTGGAAGGGTTAACATGCTGCTGTTCCTCTTTGTTTCAGAAGAGCATGTCTGACAGGCCAGGTGCTCCTGCACACAGATGGTGTACAAATCACTCAGCTTTTCAACCTGGAGGAGGTAAAAACGGCCAAAACAAGGTTTGTGAAGAACACAACTGAAGTATTTCACTCTGTGGGTGGAAGGGACATGTCACTTCACAAAATGTCAGTGCTTCAAGGCTTGAACCCAGATCTGACCTTGACTTATGTGGACCGGGCAATTCCAGCCATTTAAAGGAGAACAGCTCCTTCCTCTCACACCCTAACAGAGGTGAAAGACAGCTCCTATAACAAGGACAGCGAAATGCCTGCTTTAAATGCAGTTTTATTGTTCCGTTTGGAATAGTAACCGGAAGCTGTCTTGTATAGGAACAGAACTATGATACTGATTTGAGGAACAGTCACTTTTTTCTTACATTACACCATTCTCTTTGGAGGAACTGTCATATACATAACGTACCAAGAGTTATCAATAAGGAAATGCACATGGCTGACTTCAAAGAATGAAGGAACCGGGTAAAGACATGCCAATTAATGCTTACAGAAATATGGGAAGAAAAGACATGCAAGTTAACTAAACTTAGTGTTGCTAAAAGATCAGTCTTTTTGTTTATTAATAGACTCTCCCATTAGGAAGGAGAACATGGCATGCTCTAAATGTAGGAGGAATAAAACTGTGATTAAAAGCAATGAAGTCTATGAGATCAAGATTGTCCACATTTAAATATGAAAGGGAATATTTAGATGGGAGACAATTCCAAGAATTTCATTTAGGATAATTGACAACGAATGGGATTCTTCTTGGAGAAACAGAAGAAAGCACATATGGCAAAGGCAAAGAAGCCTGGTGTTCATTTCAGTGATCATCCTTACCAGCTCTGGGTTTTTCATCTGCTTCTTTAACAAGTTCCAAAGAGTCAGAAAGAGTTGAGCAGCATCATACTGTACAAACACTGGACAAACAGAAAACACAACCTCAATCAGTATTATCAAGAGCACCAAGCATGTTTTCCACAGATGGCAAAGGTAGATTTGTTCTTCCCCATTAGAACCTGCGTTCTGTTCCATTGCCACCTTCTACCAGGGACAGAGCTTAGACTGGAGACAAGCTGCGGTGTTCTCACGTGACCTGAGCAAGCAGTGGGAAGAGAAGGGAGGGCTTGAGTACCTCGCTGTACAACCCAGTGCAAGAGGAATGTCTCTGTAAGTAGGACACAGAGCTTGGCATATACATATAAGCTGCTGGAGGATAGGCCTGATTGATGCCTCATTGAGTTAAGGGTTGCATTTATTTCAGTCCTTCTTAGAAGCAGTATAGGGAAGCTTCTGTTTCCTTTCTTACTTTCCTTATTCCACAAACTCGTCTCCCCCATCCCCTTACTAAGGCTGTCAAACTCCTGAAAGCTGAAACTAAAATGATACGAAGACCTACCCATATATCCCAAACACAAATGTACAAACCATTCAATATCCAACCAGGGATAAAACATACAATTACTGCGCAAGAAGCCAAGGATGATACAGTAATGTCATGCTTTGGCTTTCCACTCTGGCTAAACTGGCATATTAAGAAACCACAGATGGTGGGATACAGCTCAATGAATGGGTTGATTAAAATGGCTCACAAAAGAATTACTGTGGGACTGAACTGAGGAGAAAAAATCCATGCCCATGAATACAAAGAAATTATGTTCTCAGTCCATAATGAACCCAAGATTCAGCAACAGGGGAATAAGTACATATAGTTTAGCAAAATCTGTATATTTCTGGACTACCTATGTGCTTGACCATAGGTGAAACAAATTTTGTGGAATAATTCAACACCCTGAGACGGAAGTGCTTTCAACTTCCCTGCAAGTCTGCAAGATCTGCTAAAGATCTTCATCCAGTTTCAGATAAGATTACCGGCATCCCTGACTAAACACAGCTCAGAAAATATATCTTTCCTCATGTTTGGTAACACATCTGTGATCTGGGTAAAGCACCACTTGCCAGGATATGAACTTTATGAACCACACCTGAATTTTAAAGCTGAAGGACAGAAGTGGGAAACTGTCATGTTTCACAAGCTCTGTTTGGGCATCTCTCTTTAAGTGAAAGAGAGAAGGCAGAATGCAAAACCTCAGAGGGAAGAACTATATAAATAGAAATATTAAGGTCAGCGCATGTTTCTCCTTCATACAGGTCTGGGCTGGCTATCGACTGACCCTACCAGAATTGCCCTATTTTGGCTTTTATATAAAGATCAGAGCATTTGTATGCAAACTACCATCCATATTTGTACACATAATCAGACCCTCAGTTTCCCATCCTTACTGGTCACTGTGCTTACAACTATTTCTCTCCTTTGTGCCCATGTCCAGATGGGAGGGTGGGTCAGCAAGTTCTTCTCTTAGCACTTGTAGCAAGGAACAGGAATGGGATCCTTGGGGATTTGGGTGAGCTCAGTGTCTTTCCCTCATGATCCCTTCTTTCTAATAAGAAATAGCAGCTGTTTCACTGTTATTACAACAGTATAGCAAGACAAATCAAGCCATAAGCCATCCTCTCTATGTCTCACACAACCCTTTCACACTGTCAAGTATCAACAGCTGAGTCTTCTAGCAGGCTGATCATCTTTGCATCCTTTGGACACCAGCAAGAATATCCGGCAGGGCCTTTTTTCCCTTCTTCAGAGGTAAGACACAGCACCTCACTCATGACAGGGAGATAGCTATGAAGAGCACTACATCACCATGTACCTACTTCTCGCATTTCTGAATCTGAATGAGATGTCAAGGTCTGCACTGATTTCTAGTGCTTGATAACAAACATCCCCAGTCTGCAGGCAGAGGTGGGCATGAGAAGGTGGCTGCTTACGTTTCAGTCTGTGTGCTACAAGACAGGTTGCAAGCTCTTTCGGAGAAACAGCTTTCTGCTTGCCACACTGCATCTGCTCCAACAGCAAAAGCATTTGGTATGGGACATTCTTCATCTGTTGTGTAGCACATGCTGGCACTGTGATCCTATAAAGAGAAGTAAAATGAATGGTAACCAAGCAGCACAATGGAGGAACGTTAGATATCACACCTGAAGGAGCAGACATGGATGGCACAGATAGCAACTCAAGAAGAACCACAATGGGCATGTTTTCAGCAAAATAAAGAAACATGGGAAGCAAACACCTGCACTAGTTCAGCCCACAGTGCAAGCTGACAGTTGTAAAGCAAAAGGCTATGATTTTAAATTGGCCCATTTCTGAATAAGGGGTAAACTGAGCAGGACCTGCAGTGCCTTCTGTGCTCTAGAAGCAACATTATTTACAGCTGGTTTCAGAGCTGCTCTTGCCTTACACCTCTTCTTTCCTTCATTTTCAGCATACCCTCAAAATTTCACGGGCAAGTATATCACAATTATTGAATGTTGAATATACAAAAGAATACACAATTTCAACTATATGTCAACTGGGAAGCTCTATATCCTCTCTAAATCTATTATAGTCGACATGTTTTTCCATGTCTTTCTTCAAATAACAATAGTAACCTTCAGCCTACATTAGTTTTAGCTTTTTTTGTGGTATCGTCCCTGCACGCCTGTAACTTGTCTCCTTCCCCTTCTGCACAGTGCTAAGTGTGTAAGAGATTTGGAGAAAGGACTGAATAGGATTGATCCATTTAGATGCATAAAGCTACAGTGAACTGAGCAAACTGGACACCAGTTTTAAGTGTGGCAGACAGAGAAGCAGAAGCCCACATCCTGCTCACAAACAAGTAGAAAGCACTATCAAGCAGAACAAAATAGCAGTGTATTTGCTGTCTGCTACCACACTTATTCATCTCTATCAAGTGTTGGCCAGGGCAATGGGGGCCAGAGGCTATGGATCACCAGTATGTACACATTCACATGCTCACAGTTACAGAGTTAATAGTGGATATGGTTATACATGGCACATCCTTTAGTTAGAATGTGCTATGATCATACCTGGAACAAAACCATATCCTGCTATGGAAAAGAGGTACAAATCATAAAGACTCAGTTCAAGACTGCAGTGCCCTGATGTGTAAACATTACACGAATGAGAGATAACGAACAAGTCAGAAAACTGCAACTGCTACCTTAGTAGGCCTTAGTATGTAAATAAGAGGCACAGGAAGGTAGAGATTTTTCTGACTGAGCTGAAAGTACTTAACACTTCTTAATGAGTCAGTCCTTCAAATGTACATCCCATATAAAAAAGGAACAGAGACAATGGGACAACAACAGAACTACCTCAGGTAGTTCAAGCAGGCAATACCTTCGCAGTATCTTTGTGAAGTGTATGTTCATCAAGAACACTTGGAGCAGAGAGTTCAGACAGCAGGTCTGTCCAATGTTGTACAGTCCAACAGCTCCTGTAGGCACAGGTAAAGATGAAGTGAGTCCAAAGACAGGTAACAAGAAAAGAAAGTGAAAATGATTTAAAAGATAGCAAACTTATCTTTGTACATATTCAGCCATTCAGTGCACAGGTTCAACATGTTGCTCAGACCTGAGAGAGGGTCCAACCTACTTTCCTCAAGCAGATAATATTTGATTTTTTTGGACAACTGACAGGAAAAACCCAACTCAGCCTGGATTATGATACTCAGATGTCTCCCGTTTCCTCTACTTTCAGTCCTCTCATAACACACTTAAAATAAAGAAAATAGATACCAAGGGCTGCCTGTATGAGCATTTTTATTCTGCCTTTTAAACAGCCAGGCCTAACAACAAAATAAGGAGCTACATGTGGGGACCACATGTTAACTGTCCACCACACAAGCTTCAAAATACTCCTTCAGCCTACCTCTACTATTTTTTTTTGTCTCAGTTTTGAAGAAAGGAACTAGCCTGAGAGAAGTGGAAAAAGCAAGTCACAGCTGTTTATGCTGCATATAGAAAGAAAGCATATTCTGTGCCCCAAAGCAATACTAGTAAATCATCAGAAAGAAAAAGTTTATCTTCTGAAGTCTGGAGAAAGGAAATGGAACAGGAACTCAGAACAACTGTGAAATGCATACAGCCAGTGATAACGAGAGATACATGTGATACAGAACAGAACGTACACTTGAAATACTGATGGCAGCCTTTGGGGAACCAATCTACTGATGCAGCATAGTAACTAGGACCTACTCTGTGGTTTAGCAAACCCATAGGCAAAGCTGGCTGTGCTTGGAAAAAGGTTGCCATCTACTTATTCTCAGCTGCAATGGCCAGTACAAGGAGTTAGAAGGGGAAAAATCTCTGAGATCCTCATGTAAGCCCTTATCAAAACCCGAAATGGTTACTTGGCAGTGCAAAATGAGAATCATCTGCATATTCCTCAGTAAAGGAGTAAAGGAGAAAACAAAGCCCAAGGACAGAGAATGGAACAGAAGGCATCAGAGCCAGAAAATGTGTGCAAAGAATAGACAAAATGTGATTACCATTTTTTAAGTCTGCAGCACCAAAGACTGATGGTAGCCTCGAGTCTTTGCTCTTCAGCTCTTTGTCTTCCTCTTTGTAATTTTCTTCTTCTGCCTTCATGGTCCCATTCAGTGATATCTCCAGTTTCTTCTCACTTTCTTGATGCCCAGCTCTCTGGCCCATCAACAGTATTGTATGTACAATCACAGAAGGACTGCAGAAGGACATATAGAAAGATCAGAAAGATAGGGAACACCCAGAAACACAAGATAAGTATTTGTATTTGATATTTTCATGATGAAAAAGATGGAATGCCAATAAAATCAGTTTGATTGCTGCAAGTGTTTGGTACATTTAAATTACTATGGGCATGGTAATTGTGCAATATATCAGCAAGGTAGAAGACATGGAGCTTGTTGGCATCAGCACATCCTGACTTCCCTCTGTGACTAAATAAATGATCCTCTGGTTCCACAGAAATAGCTCCACCTAACCAAGGGAATTCTAGATATACTTACTTGCTCAAGATTTGGTGAATTATATAATAATCGTTCAAATGTCAGATGTTGCAAAACTCCTCTGTTTAGTTAAAGTAATGCCCAAGTATTCAAAGGGGAAAATTTCACCTCCTCTAATCTTTTGAGCTGATAAGCATTTAGTTTCTGGTTGCGCTCTACGCATTGTTTTTAAGCACCCCAGTCATAGCTCTACTATGGCACTTTGTATTTTAATTTTTAAAGGCATTTAAGCATCTAAATATTTTCAGTTCACGCTTCTTCAAATGATTACAAAGGAACTGTTTAAGCCATCCAAAGAAGGAGTGCATCTTTGTGTGCAGCAGAAACTAGTGGGTTTATTTGTTGTAAATCAGCAAGAGTGTGAGTAATGCCGTCAGCCAGAAGGAATTTAGGAGGAGACAGACAGGAGGGAAAATGATCAGCAGAGTAGAGGGAGCTGAACAGCGGCTATGGGTGTGCTGGAGATGAGGAGAACTTGCAAGACATAGCTTTTGGTAGGATTAAGGGCAGGATGAACAAGCAAGCTCAGAGCTAGGAAGCTTTGGGTGACTTGAGAAATAGGTAGGATGACATTAGCGCAGGAAGGTGCAGAGATCTACAGAGATGGAAGGATTTGGGTCTGTGGTTTGATGAAAATCTCCCACAGGCACCCAGGCCCTGCTAACAGGAACCCTGGCTTGGGAGCAAGGACAAGACCAGAACTTCCCAACCACTGCATGAAACTGCCTTGTCTCAGCTACAAAAAATACAGCATTCCTAAGATTTGCACATGCTCTTCCTTTTCCTGCATAAATGTATAAGAAATCTGGTGAGCGGGCAGAGGACTCGGGGAGCAGGCTCTCTTCTTCGCCCTGATTTCTCCCCTCCTACTGCAAGGGCAGGGTCCCTTCCCTGTTTCCCTGGCAGATGACAGGGGTGACTCAGTACTGCTCACTCAGTGGTCGTGGCTTAGATGAGCCGAGTAAGCACGCTAACTCCAGGCAGACAGAGGGCAGCAGCCATGTTTGCTTCTACCTTTCACCCATCATCAGCAAGCCCTCTTGCCCAACCTCTCAGTCAGCTTAGAGTCGTCTCTTCCACTCTCACTCTGCACCACAGCCTATCTATCTGTCCCCTCAGGATACCGGCCTCCCACAACAAATCCCCATGGCCCCTTCACACCTCTGTACCATGGTCCTCTCAGCCCAGGCGTCCCTGCGGTCTTGCCGCCCCTTGGCCACCCAAGCCCTCTTTGCCTGAGGATGGGCTCTGTCCCTGGTCACCAGTCACCCTTCCCACCACCATCACTGCTTTGTCTTCATGGGGTACGGGCTGCCAAGGGAACAGATGGTGGCTCTGGGAGATAATGGCCACCCCAAGGAGTTGATCTAGTGTCTGGTAACCCTGCCCACAGCAGGTGGCTGGAGCTCGACGATCTTTAAGGTGCCTTCCAACCTAAGCCACTCTAGGATTCTATGGTGGCACTGACGAGATGACGGCAGCCCCGACGAGACGATGGCAGCCCTGACGAGATGATGGCGGCCCTAACGAGATGGTGGTGGCCCCGACAAGATGGTGGTGGCCCCGACAAGCTGATGGCAGCCCTGCGGTGCAGCTGCAGGGCTGTGAGATGGACTTCAGCCCTTCTACGCACTTCTCTTGACACGACTGAAATGAGACTTTCCACTCCTCTTGTTGAACTACGTGTTTGTTCAGCTCCCTTCTTTCCTCTTCGTCTATATATATATATATTGTTCATTAAATATTTTATTAATAATGTTAATAATATTATAATATTATATTATTTATAATAATAAATTAAATATTTCTGCTGAACCAGACAAAAGCAACCATTCCAGCCGCTACAAACGCCAATTATTTGCGCCCCGTTGACTGCATGCCCAATAACCAGCTAAGTAAGAGCTTGAAGTCCAGAGGACCCCAATACACTGTGCATGTGGGGTCACTCTACTGGCGCCCTATGGCTGTGGCTCTCCGCATTGACAAGCAGTCGAAAAGGTTTCCTACCAGTTCCTGCAGGACCTCGAGCGCTCGGAGCCAAGGCCGACCTTCAGCGTTCCCCCGGGGCCGCACGCAGCGCTGGTGGGCCAGGAAGGCGCATCGCCCGCTCACCCGCAGCGCGGAGAGCTCCCCGGCCCCGCGGGCAGCGCTGAGGAAGCGGCTGCCGCGTCGGCGCTCCCTGAGAGAGTGCTGCCCTCCGCCCGGCTGCGTCAGAGGGCGGCAAGCCGCGTAGCTTTCATTTCCCACTTAGCTCTGCCCTCGGACAGAAAGTGAAACTAGGCTCCGGCGCAGCCCGGGAGGAGCCGCTCGCTTCGCCCCGCTCGCCGCCAGGGGCAGACGGGATGCAGCAGCAGGCTTTTGTCGGATACAGCATCTGTTCCTTTCAGCAGCAAAATCAGCAAGAAAGCCAAACTCTTACGAACGCCCACAGCAACCTACTTAGAAGCGATAAATAGCTCATTGAAAATAACCCCGAATAAGTAACTTGCTGAGAAACTTAACCCATGTTGCAACCTCAAAGTCTAACCAGTTCCACACTAAAAAGAGCCATGGTCCCCAGAAGGGTATGGGTGAATGGTGGTGCAATGAGAAACAAAATTACTCAGCCACAGAGTAGCTGCAGATCATGCTGTGGCCTCAGCAAGTCCAGTTACATCCAGACCAGCAGGAGTCCGGGTGCCCACTCCTCCAATGCATGTCCGGGCTACCTTCCTCTTCTTCCAGAGCACTAGCAGGAGGAATGGAGCGGTATGGTGCCCTGGTTGGGAGTTCTGCTTGTTGGGGAATAGCTACCAGCCCTGCTTTGTGCCACACAAGGAGACAGGAGAGCTGAGAGATGAGTGATGCTGCCCTGCCAGCTGGGGAAAAGGTGTGTGTGAAGTAGGAGCCCTGCTATGTATGTGACGTAGATGGAGTCTCTGGGGGCCCAGGAGTGTGAGTCCCTGTGCAATTTAGCATTGTGCACCTGCCTAACCACTACCCAGGAGCTCCAGAGGACCCAGAGACAGAGCTTCCTTCCCTTGCAGCTGCCACTGGATGTTTATTGTACATGTCTGTATTGTACAGACATTTAGCAGTTACAGAGTGAATATGGGAGCTGAATGTGGAAGGCCTTTGTGATAAAGTTTCTGCAGCGAAGATGTTTCACAAGGCATGTGACATAATCGTCGCAGGGGAGTTGGACTAGATGGCTTCTATAGGTCCTTTCGGATTCAAATGACTCTACGATTCTATAACCATTCTCATTATTACTATACTGCTTGTGCAGAAGAGGTCCCAGTTTCACACCCTCTGGGCAGGCTGTGGAGAACCTGCTCATACAGCCTGGCTCTCGCAGCGAGAGCTCTTCCGCCAAAGTAGCAGTGGCAGTGAAAAGCTTCTTGAACATGGACAGATAAGACTATTTCTAGAGGTTTGGGCAGAAGAGTACAAATGACTCAGCACCTTTCCTGTGGCTCTTGTGAATCATTCTGCAATGACTTAGAGATAGTGGTTTTCACTTTGCATTGCTAGTTTGTGTGGAGTCTGCCTGATAAAAGGAAGAGAAAGAAGAACTGCACAGCTCTACGTTGCCCTTGAAGCAGTTAAACCAACTAAGCAGAGTGCAAGTTGACACCGGAGATAAACTAGGAGCTAGCTCTGACAGATCTGTGTAAACCAGTGAGGGAGCATGCAGCTGACATGGCTTTTGGTAATGACCTCTTAGAGAGTCTGGTTACTAGATTAAGAGGAGCATATATCTTATTTAATAATATTGTAGGGTTTGCCCACAGAAGTCTGTTGTGACACTCCAGTTCCAAAGCAGATATTGGCCGGATGTCTGAGCCTGGAAAATACACTTAGATGAAGAGATGGCTAAAAGTGAGTAGATTAAGTGTTTGGATACAAATACACTGCCTGTTGAGTGTCATAGGGTAGCATCACTTTGACAAAACTTGCTTGCTCCTGGTAACTGCCATAGCACTTCTGAAGTAACCTCCAAATCATTCTAAAGAGTTCATTGACTACTGAGAGAACTGGGATCCTAAGTGTCCTGGGAAATAAAATAAAATAAACCGTAAAACTGATAATTAGGATCAGATTTGAAACGCATTTTGGGAGTTAAGAACTCCACACCCTCTGATGTAGAGTTCATAAAGTACTCCACTCTGGATTGGTGTCTTCCTCCTCTTCATTGCATCATTTTCAGCAGTTTTTCAGGGAAGAAAGCAAGCGCTTAGTCTGCCATTTTTGTCACCACTTCTTTTCTGACAGCTTTCCATGCATAGTTTCCTCTGTTTCTGATTTTGGTCCCAGTTTAGGAGATAACAGTGAGTCTAAGAGTCTAAATCCCATGGGTTGAGTAATACTTTTTCATGTTGCTTCAGTTTAAATACATAATCAAGTATATCCTGAATAGGGGTATTTTCCTAAAGAGAGGCATTTCTAGTATTCCATAAGTACATAGTTTAGTATTTTAGTGATCTGGATAATTAAATGCATATCGTGCATACAAAGCATACAAGTTTTTTTGTGACATACTGCAAACTGTAACTGTCAACATAAATAGAAATCTCTATGTGAGGAAGATAACTGAATCACAAAATCACAGAATGGTTAAGGTTGGAAGGGACCTCTGGAGGTTGTCTGGTCCAACCCTCCAGCTCAGACAGTGCTACCTAGAGCAGCATGACCCTCTGGCACATCTGCCACTCCTCCCAGTCTGCGCCATCTACAAGCTTGCTGAG
The DNA here is from genome assembly GCF_002078875.1 of Numida meleagris. Taxonomy (NCBI): domain Eukaryota; kingdom Metazoa; phylum Chordata; class Aves; order Galliformes; family Numididae; genus Numida; species Numida meleagris. Next base: position 62,900,964 of record NC_034409.1, on the reverse strand, counting down.
GGCTCAGTCTGTGTCCAGTTCTGTTTAACATCATTCGTGAATGATTTGGATGATGCTGTCATTCAGACAGCATCCCTTGATGGGCTGGAGAAATGGACTGACAGAAACTGTACAAGTTCAACAAGAAGTGCAGAGTTCTGCACTTGAGGTGGAATAGCCCCAGGCACCTGGGGCCATCCGACTGGAAAGCACAAAATGACCTGGAAGTCTTAGTGGACACTGAGTTGAACATAAGCCAGCAATGTGCCCTTGCTGTAAAGAAGGCTAAAGGTATCCTGGGTTGCATTAGGTACTGCGAGCAGGTCAGGGAGGTGATTCTTCCCCTCTGCTCAGCACTGGTGAGGCCACTGGAGTCCTCTGTCCACTGCTGGGCTATTGAGCACAAGAGAGATATAGTCATACTGGAGAGTATCCAATGAAGGGCCACAAAGTTGGTTAAGGAGCTGACATATCTCATTTCTCCTCTGATGAAAGGCTGAACTGGGACTGTTTAGCCTAGGGAAGAGAAGGCTCAGAGGAAATCTTACTAATATGCATAAATACCTGAAGGAAGAGTGCAATCAGGACAAAGCCAGGCTCTGTTCAGTCGTGCTCATTAAAGGTTCTGAGGCAATGGGTGCAAATTGGAACACAGGAGTTTCTGTCTGAACACCAGGAAGAAGTTCTGTACTGTGCAGGTGACCAAGCACTGGCCCAGATTGCCCAGAGAAGTTGTGGAGTCTCCCTGCTTAGAAATACTCACAAGCTGTCTGGACATGGTCCTGGGGACACTTCTCCGGGTGACCCTGCCTGAGGAGTGTGCTGGACCTGATGACCTTCCAACGTCAACTATTCTGTGATTCTGTGGTTGTCCAATTGTGAATGAAGTTGTTAAACAAAACTGGATCCAGTACTGATTCCTGAGGTGCACTGCTAGTTACTGACCTGCAACTAGACTTTGCACCTCTCATCCCCACCCTCTAGGCTCAGGCATTCAGCCAGTTTTCAATCCATTTCAGTGTCTACTTATGTAGCCTGCACTTAAACAGCTTCTCTTTGAGGACCTTGAAGATCTGACCAGAGATCATGAAAAGCCTTACCAAGGTCTAGGTAGACTATATTCACTGTTATCCCCTAGTCTATGAAGCCAGTCATTTCATCATGGAATTTTATCAACTTATTCAGACATGACTTGGTGAATGCATGCTGACTACTACTATGTTGTGTTTTTTTTTTTTCTGTTAATGTGTCTGTAAATGGTGTCCAGGGTTAGCTGCTCGAGGATGACCTTCCCAAGGATCAAGGTGAGGCTGAACAGCCTGCAGTTCCCTGCATCCTCCTGCTTTCCCTTTTTGAAGATAGAAGTGGCATTTCCTTTCTTCCAGTCTTCAGGCATTTCTCCCAGTAGCCACGATATATCAAAGATTATTGAGAGTGGCCTCACAATGACATCTGCCAGCTCTCTCAGCACTTGTGGTTGCATCCCATCAGGTCTCTAAGTCTACATAAAAAGTTGCTGGGATTTTTCCTAGTCAAGGAAGACTGTCACTGCCTACTAGGATGCGAATCCTATAAATCCAGGGTCTTTTATTTCTACTTTGAATTACCTTTGAGTGAATATTCAAATGCTGGTATTGCATGCTCGCTTGCAGGTGGTCCACTAAATAAAGATGACATCATGATCTGATGGATCAAGTAGAGAATGCTGCTTGCAGAGGAAGAACCATTCAGGTAAAGAATACTGAAATGTTTTAGGCTCAGTAGGTATGATGCAAAAAAAAATGCCTTTTTTTTTATGTTTGTCAGTAAGTTTGCTTGTTGTTTTTCAAAGGAGGCAATTTTCTTGTTTAAAGAATTTCAGAAACTGAAAAAAAATATTTTCTCTGCTGCAGCAGTTTTCAACACACAGATATTTATCTCCCAAGTCTGTAAAAGATGCATTGCTTTAACATTTGTGATGAAAATGTTTGCCTTATCAGAAATGATATTTCAAAGAGTGAAATGTCCATTTTAGGTCAGTCAGTTGAAGGTCAGTTAGAGGATAATAAACCACAGAACAGAGGAAGCATTTCTTCATTTTCATTATTTTTTGACTTGCCAACAAGCAAAAGGCAAAGGTATGTCAAATTTAAGTTTGAAAACTATATTGTTTCACTGTAATCCACTATAAGCCTGTATATATTGGATTATCATGTTTTAACATGTATTAGAGTTTTTGAAAGCTTACATTAAATGTGCAAGAGAGGAGAGCAAGTCTTTGTACATCATTGGGAATGGTGGAGCATTTCTACAACTAATCATATCTTACAGGACAATTTACCTGTGATTCATGGAACAAAAAAATGTCTTTACATGACTCCTCCTATATTGCTGTATATTACAAAGGTGTGACATAATTGTAGACATATGCAATACGGTGATACAGAGACAATTCTGTGCTCACTAGGAACAAGATGTATTTTAAAATTACTCCCCATCATTTTCATCTTCAAATGAGTCAGTTCCCACTTCTTCATAGTCCTTCTCCAGGGCAGCCAGGTCCTCTCGGGCCTCTGCAAATTCTCCTTCCTCCATGCCTTCACTTACATACCAGTGCACAAAGGCTCTCTTGGCATACATAAGATCAAACTTGTGGTCAAGCCTTGCCCAGGCCTCTGCAATGGCTGTGGTATTGCTCAGCATGCAGACTGCTCGCTGAACCTGGGCTAGGTCTCCCCCAGGAACTACTGTAGGAGGCTGATAGTTGATCCCAACCTGCAAACAGCAGATAAAATGGTTGCATAAAAAACAGTTAAACAAACAGGTTCCTGGATCCTGGCTCCACCCCTTCCCAGACCTCATTTAAGGGCTGACAGTGAACACAAGGACATCTTGCTGGAGATCCTTGCCTACCTGAGGCCTCCCAAAGGTAAGCAATTTTTTTTCCTTTGTTTTCTGTGTCCATGGCTGCTGCATTTGGGCTTGTCCTCATTTGCTGCAGCCTAGGATTGTGCCACCCTGCTATTATTGCTGTACTTTCCATCACATTATAGCCTTACAGTTACAAAAGGTTACGAAAACCGTAATGGTTAAGAAATCTGTAAAAGCACTGGTTGGGTGAAGGAAAAGAGGTAAGGAAAGAACCAGACTGGAACAGTAAATCCCTGCTAAGTCTTAAGTCATTCCATGTACTGTTTCAGGTGCAAATCAATTCCTACTCTCAATAACCAAAACAGGACTTAGTGAAGAAAAAATAAAATATGTTAGTATGGTTGGGAAAATTGGCATAAACTTCTCAGAGATGTTGTAGAAATGTTTCAGTTTGCAATAATTTATAATTGGCACAGTTTTGCGGTTTGGGTTATTCTGTTGGTTTGCTTTAAACTCATGGAGAACACCCTCACTGGTGTGTTTAGAATGTAAGCTGTACCTTAATCTATCTTCTAGAATGCAGTTTCTTTAATTTCAAAGATTTGTAGGTTCACATACTCCTGTTACTGAATATAAAAATGCTATATATGCTCTCATTTGTTTAAATACTTAAGAGTATCTATCTATGGGATGCCTGAAGGAGGAAGGGCTCATTTTATACCATCACAGCTTGCTTAAGTTCCTTCTTTTCACAAGTGAAAAGCATACAAGATCTAAAGCTTTAAATACAATATTTCAGCTAGACTTCAAAAGTTAAACTCATGGCATTCTCACCTTGAATCCTGTTGGACACCAGTCAACAAATTGGATATTTCTCTTGGTCTTGATGGCAGCAATTGCTACATTGACATCTTTGGGAACTACATCGCCACGATAGAGCATGCAGCAAGCCATGTACTTCCCATGACGGGGGTCACACTTCACCATCTGGTTGTTGGGCTCAAAGCAGGAGCTGGTGATTTCAGCCACAGAGAGCTGCTCGTGGTATGCTCGGTCAGAAGAGATGATGGGGGCATAAGTCACCAAGGGGAAGTGGATACGTGGATAAGGCACCAGGTTTGTCTGGAATTCTGTCAGATCCACGTTGAGGGCACCATCAAAACGCAGCGAGGCGGTGATGGAGGAGACAATCTGGCTGATGAGGCGATTGAGATTAGTGTATGTCGGGCGCTCAATGTCTAGGTTTCTACGACAGATGTCATATATGGCCTCATTGTCCACCATGAAGGCACAGTCTGAGTGTTCCAGGGTGGTGTGTGTGGTAAGGATGGAATTGTAAGGTTCCACCACAGCAGTGGAGACCTGAGGAGCTGGGTAGATAGCAAACTCTAGTTTAGACTTCTTCCCATAATCCACAGAGAGACGTTCCATCAGCAAAGAGGTAAAGCCAGAGCCGGTGCCCCCACCAAAGCTGTGGAAGATGAGGAATCCCTGCAGTCCACAACAGGCATCAGTCTAGAAAGCAAAAGATAAAGTGAAATAATAGGGGCTGAAAAAAAAGTAAAAGACTACATCTACTGCATTTGCTTATTCTGAGATGAAGGAGAGAGCGGTCATCAGCAGTAGACGGCACATATTTCAGGTCAGTATTTCTTGAGACAGGGCTGATGATAATCCCGTTCTTCACTTCCTTCACTGTCTCAGCTTTTGACATAATATTAGTCCCTCAGCAGTGAGCTTCTCTCCCTGAACTCCACAGTTCTTTCAGTTAATCTAACTGAAACCAGAAACAGAACTATGTAATCCACCCTTCTATTTCAGTGTTGGTGTTTTAGAGCCATGCTAATGATGAAAAATTACAGATTCAGAACCATCTTTTAAGAATATATGAAGCCATACAACTGGGAAGTGACTACTGGTCTTCTTTCTCAGAGTAGTAATGATACTTCTGTTCGTCTTGCTGTCTCTTTTCTGAATGGATTTAGCTTTCCTGTTGTGCACTTCTTCCTTCAGTGGAACCAAAGCACTATTACAAAACTACTGGAACTTACCAGCTTACGAACACGATCAAGCACTATATCAATGATTTCTTTGCCAACAGTGTAGTGGCCACGAGCATAGTTATTAGCTGCATCTTCCTTTCCAGTGATCAGCTGTTCTGGATGAAAAAGTTGCCGGAAGGTGCCAGCCCGCACTTCATCTGAACAAAAAAGAGAAATTAGAAGAAGCTGCATGACTATGCTCCAGTGCCAACAAGCTGGTTGTTGTTGGCAGTGGTGCCAGCTTTCAGTCATGGGAGGTCATGACCCAAAAATGACCCAAAAAACATCTACTGATTGAGAGGGGAAAACTAATGGAGAAGGGAAAACTTCCCTAAGAATTTTTGTTGTTGTTGCTGCATTCTGTTTACTTGTTGTGGGACATCTGCCAAAGCTGTTCTTTCTCAAGAAAAGCTTGTTAGTTAGTTGTACTGACAAGAGGACAGATCATCAGAAAAAAAAAAATGTGACTTGGAAGAAGAAAATCTGGTTCCCAATTTTAAGAAATCCCATTTTTCCTGGAAGGAAACTGTCAGGTTCTCATTTTGAATCCAAAGTGGAGAAGGCAGAATTCAGATGACAAAAATGTCACGAGAAAGGAAACCAAGAGTTAAGAGTTTCCGCAAAGAGTCATCTGTGTATACTAGCTATTAAACTGCTGGGGATCCTGCCATTCCTAGCTCTGTAACACCTATAGAGATAATAGCATCATGACAGAACGTGACATTTAGTATTGCAGTAAAATTAATTTTATGCAGTCTTCTGGTACACACGGTACGAAGGATATGCTCCTTTGTGCCAGTGGAGACTGGTGACACACTGTGGTGATGCTTAGGAAAAGTAAGCCCTTTTCCATTTTATGGGTTTATACTGACCTACTACAGTTGGTTCCAAGTCCACTATTACAGCTCGTGGCACATGCTTCCCAGTGATAGTTTCGTTGAAAAATGTGGTAAAAGAATCGTCATAGTTGGGTTGACTGTGCTGATCCTTGAAGGTGCCATCTGGCTGAATGCCATGCTCCAGGCAGAAGAGTTCCCAGCATGCATTTCCTATCTGAACTCCAGCCTGGCCAACATGAATAGAGATGCACTCACGCTAGCGGGAGAGAGCAGAGAGATAGGGTCAGGAAAATCAATGTGCATTAGTATTCCTTATTCCTAAGTTAATTTTTCCCAGAATATTACTTTTCAAAAAAAAATCTAATTGTCACTGGCAGCATTTCATTTGTTTTTTCAACTTCACGATTGAGACTGTACCTATACAGGCCAATGACTGGGACAGATTTTTAAAAAATTGAGGTCTTTGTGCTGTAACACATGAAAGCAAGCAAGAAATAATAATTCCAGTTATACAAAACCTGCCTTTCTTCCTGTGAATTGGCTATACTGAGGAACACATCCCACTTCAGTTTATTTTTACTTCTGGCTGGAACCTGACACAGTCATATGGTATTTTTCAACCATATGTAACCCAAGACAGGTGATGTCTTTTGATCCTTTTACCCTCTGATAGCACACCAGCGTGGAAACTTGGAGGAACTGCTGTCAGCAGTATTCACCTCCAGAAATGACTTCAGATTCTTTTGGCTGAAATTATTGTTCTTTCCAGATCCTGAACCAGCTGTGGATTTTACACTGCAGGTTCATTGCTTATTAAGTCAGTGTCACAGTATATAATGTGCTTATTTACATAATTTTGAGCGTAATTCCTGTGGTAGCTTGGAACTTCAATGGAAGGAAAACAACATATGTAATACCAGGCTTAACTAAGCAGATGCCGATTGCTCAAAAGCCTTGACACTTACAGTACAGGGGCCTGGTGCTGGATTTCATAAGTTCAGAAAGAAAATCATAAAGCAGAGGCTTCTGAGTTGACCCGGACTAACATGATGTTGCATGGAGGGAAAGGCAGTTTTGTAGTTAAAGGTGGTTTTAGACCACATGGAGTTTTTCAACCTCATTTTCTGCTTTGGAGCAATTGTAATTGTAATCTTCTGTGCTCCACGTTTATGGTATCACTGGCCCTGTCTATACTAGTGAGTAAAAGAGACAGGGTAGCCTGTACTGACTGATAATTAACACACACTCTGGTAGAATTTTGGCTTGTGCCAGCTCATACTTTCTCAGGTAATGCTTGGGTACCATTCAGAGGACAGCTCACTGTTGAGAATGCTTTCCAGTGAGCAGCTCGCCGACCACTGTCTGGTTTTCTGAGAGAGAAAGAGATATGTAAATATGAAGCAGGCCATCCTGGCTGGCCTCAAGGCAAGAGAGTGGCCCCCGCTCATTTTGAGTTTGTAATGTAGATATATCCAATGACACAGGAGCAGATGCGGCCAGTTAACTTGTTGTTGTTGTTGCTGTCAAATTCTGTAACTGCTTATTCTGCAAAATCATCCTGTGATCTGACAGTTGAATATATCTTCCCCAAAAACCAAATCCTCTGGCAGAATGCACGACCAGCATCGTCTCTGGAGCAGTTTTCTTCCCAAACTGACAGTGTTTGCATTCTATAAACAGAACTAAATATATTTTTTTCAGAAGCAAGTGGTATTTTAGAAGTCAATACTGCCGCAGGTTGTCATTTTCAGAAGTTCAGATTAATATAGAAAATCAATCTAAATATTTCATCCAAGGAATTATATTATTTCTATCCCATACTCATTTTAAGTTGCTGACTGTGAGAACTCATTTGCAAAAGCGTGTGTAATGTCCTTTCAAGTACATTGTGCAACCTCGTTTTTTTCAGTTGAGTTTTGCAAAAGTGAGTTATTTGGGTGCTGGTGTGTCTGCACAGGAGTTGCAATCTGGAGGAAACACTGAAGGTAAAACTGAATTTAGTGAGTACAGTGAATGCTGTTTTGGCACAGCGCAGGCTCTTGCTTTTCTGTTAGTCCCCTGAGCGGATCTACAAGGCTGACAGCAAGAAAAAAAAGAAGCTCTGTCTTTTAAACACAGAAATGAGGCAAGGTAATTAATTAATTGACTCTCCTTTAGAGCAAAGCTACAATTAAAAGTCAAGCAATACTTGGAACCTTTTCTCAAGTCAGTAGAGGAATAATTTTTTTTTTCCTGTGGATGTTGCCTTAGAATGTTAATATTGTAGAGCTTAGAGTAGGACTACAGTTAAAAACTGCAGACCCAGTTTGTTTCCTGTCAGACAGAGCTTCCACTTCCACTAGTTTGAAGCAGTATCTTAACTCTGCATTTTGAGCCAGGCTTTCTGCCGTGACTCCTGGCTTCAACTCCCGTTTCTTCCTAGCCCAGCAATTGCTTGGAAAAATTCTGGCAAGTAGAGAAGACAGTAACAAAGAGATTTCTAATTTTGAGCAGTAAACAGCTTTAAAAATGATGTTAGACTTTTAGTAGGAAAAAGAATGACCCTTCTTCAGAATCACAAGCAGAGTAAGCTGATCTCTACACGGTATTTGAATTTTGAGCCTACTCCAAACTCACATTTCACACCGCATCACTAACGTACTAGGACCTACCGTACAAATTGTGGACCTGACTTTTACAGAGTCCACTTGAAGGCATGGTAAATACATGGAAGTGTATGTACTTTGCCTGTGAAATAAGTTTTCTCATTTTGGACCTGCAGCTGTACTGGCAGAAAATTACATAGTTCTCTACACTAAAATAAGACAGGAATAGACCTAAATTGGTGTACCAGGTGAAATTATTTTTTCACATAAGAGATTTTGAGCAATTTCTATGGATTTATTAAGAAAAATCTTTAAAATTCTGTTTTACTTACTTAAACACATACCCACATAGAAACGTTCCTGCACTCCAGAAACACATACTGTGTATAGCTGTGAACAGTACAGCCATCAGGGCTAAAGTAATTTAAGACAAGCACAACTGTAAGGAAAAGGATTATTATTTCATATGAAAATGAACATGTGTTGACAAAATGTAGACACAATAGAGATTACTAGAAAGCTAAAACTCCAGATCTACTTCGTTTTGTAATTCCACTAATTAGAGACCCTCTGAAGAAAATCGTGGCTCTGCATGCCTTGCAGCTCCAGTGAGATATTCTGACACTCCTTTCCTGACCTTTTACATCGTAACAAGTGAATGAGATCAGACTTCGTGGCACAAGCCGGTGATAATGGCAGATCCCCCTGACTGTCCTTGCCCGTAATCCTCCCCGTCCCTGTATGACTGGTGATCCCACATTCCCCCTTACCATGGCGTCTCCAGTGGTGTTTCCTTCCCTCTCGGATCAGTGATGGCAGGATTTTGCGGAGCCCTGCACTGAACTGCAGAGCAGGAAGCAGCCTGGGCCAGCACTGGGCACCTGCTTCTGCTCTTCAGTGTCACAGTGCTTTGGGCAATAGGTCACAGACTCCACAGTTCTGCCTCCCGCATCACTGCCTTCTGCCCTCCCAGCCGCCCCAAATATGCAAATTCAGCCAGACAGGCAGAGCTCAGATATACCCCAAGATTTCACATTTAGACCCTTCTGCTTCTGCACGATTATTAAATTCGAATGTGGCCATGCAACGTACCTCACACTGTAATTTCTGAGTACTATAAATACGTGTCACATACAGGAGATATGCTGTCCCAATTCCCTGTTCTGTCAGCGTGCATGTGTAGACAAGAATCATTCCTAAATTCCAGTGTGGAATACAGAGCTCATAAGGGAACGAATGAGTGGGAAAGAAAAGAATAGAAGAAAAAGCAAAAATTGAGAATTGGAAAGTAAATATACTTCCCATTTTGAAGTGTCTTCTGACAGTGCTCTTAAATGCTGGGCTGTCCTCTTTCTGTCCATATTCCAGCTGCCTCTCTGTTAATGTTTCAATTAGTTCCGTTGCTTTTCTTTCCATACAGCCATCTGGGCTGTACTGTCAGCAGCATGGTGCGGCATTCAGTATGAAGTCTGACTTGTCTGTCCAAACACAGAAAGGAATTTGATTCTCATTGCATTGCTTATTGCAAGAAATAGCTGGAGGCATCACACAAATGCTTGTGCTCTGAACTAGGACAGTTGCCTCCACCATTGCATTGTTTGCTCCTTCAGCACTAGCTCAACATTGGGAAGAAGCAGCTTCTCCCACTGGACAGATAAGTCCTCATTATTTCAGCTCCTAGGTCACAAAGAGAAAGGCACTTGAATCTGAGTATTATGTATTATTATGTATCCCAGCTTTAGAAATATACTGTTTATAATTGTTTAATCATTAGAAATATAAATTTGCAATTACTAATTTTAGGTTAGTCTACTTTGACATGATGATATCAATAGATTGTTCTGCCATTGTTGGCAACCTATCTTTTGCTTTAAATCTTTCATTTTAATAGTGTGAAGTATACCTACAATTTTTCATAAGCTCGCATTTACTTCGGTATGCTCTTGTTTGAGTGTTCTTTACATAAACCTAGAAAATTAACATCTCTGACTTTGGCTAGGAAGGCTTCAGATTTCTGAAGCCAAAGATATTTTTTGGAGAGGAAGAATTCCCATGACAATTTACCTGCCGCTTTGTTTAAGCTGAGTCTCACACTTCTCCAGGAAACCATCAGACCATAACTTTAAGCCTGAAGAATAGGTTGGTCTAGCGTTCTTCCAAAGGAGCTGGTAACTTTCCAGTCAAGACCCAGCATTCTGGGCTCCACCAGATGGAGCATCTGTACAGAGAATCGTCTCAGGAAAAAGTCTCAAAGCAAGTACAAGGCAGTCCACTATCCAGAACATCTTAGTCACTCTTTGAGTCAACATGTCAGATGTCACAGCTACAAAAGCCAGAAGAGCTCTGTGAATCTACTAAAAAAAACTAAAACATTTGCAACTTTGTCCATATCTGCACTTTCTCTGCTCTTCTATTACCCCTCTCCTCTGTTGTGAACAGGCAGTTAGAGCACCTCTTGGAATCAGTGTTAATTTTTCTGCTGCCCACCTCACTTGTCCAGGACCTACAGACTCAGCAATCTTTGGTGCCACACTGAACAGAGTCTGGGTCATGCCTCACTGGTCGAACACTTCTGGGGAGGAGGGAGTGCTATATGATGACAACACAGAAGTGCAGTTGTGAGTTATTATCTCCAACTGTTAATGCTACTATCAATCAAAATCAGCCTCCTAAAGGGTTTTTTAAAAAAAGCAACTGCAACAACAAAGAACCCTCAACCCTCACACAAAACCCAACTCCTTTTTCTCTGTTTAAAAATAGACACTTCTCTGAAGACAGCATTTTGAATAATCTAGAGCTTAGAGTTACTGTAATGAAAAGATTGTGTTAAGGGAACAAAAGAAGTATGAGCCTTAGACCCCATGTCCTTTAATAACCATCCTATTTCCAAAGTGTCTGCACATGTTTAGTACCATGACACTCGCTTTGGGGAGCTGTTGACTCCCTTGAGAGTGAAGAGGCCTTGCAAAGAGATCTTAACAAATTGCAGAGCTGGGCAATCCCCAATCACTGCTGAAGGAGAGCAGTGCTGGGTTCTGCACTGCCTCAGGGCATCTCCTTCTGCAGCTCCTGATGCCCATAGGCTGCCTGCCTCCTCCTGGAGCTCCATACCCATCCCCAAGCAGAGCGCTGCTCCCACCCGGGCACATCTCTCACAGTGGTGCCCGCTGCTGCTGGACACAATACTCCAGGTGAGGCCTGATCAGGGCAGAGTAGAGGGGGAGGATCACCTCCCTCGGCCTGCTGGCCACACTCTTTTTAATGCACCCCAGGATGCCATTGGCCTTCTTGGCCACCAGGGCACACTGCTGGCTCATGGCCAACATGTCATCCACCAGGACCCCCAGGTTCCTCTCTGCAGAGCTCCTCTCCAGCAGGTCATCCCCCAACCTGTACTGGTGCATGCTGTTATTCCTCCCTAGGTGCAAGACTCTACACTTGCTCTTGTTAAACGTCATCTGGTTCCTCTCTGCCCAACTCTCCAGCCTGTCCAGGCCTTCTGGTATGTCAGCCATTCCTCCCAGCTTCATATCGTCAGCAAACTTGCTGAGGGTGGACACTATCCCCTCATCAAGGTCACTGATGAAGATGTTGAACAAGACTAGACTCAGCACTGACCCCTGAGGAACTCCACTAAATACAGGCCTCCAACTGGAATCTGCACCACCAATCACAACCCTCTGATCTTGGCCAGTCAGCCAGTTCTCAACCACCTCAATGTCCACTCATCTATCCCATACTTCCTCAGCTTCGTTATAAGGATGTTGTGGGAGACAGTGTCAAATGCCTTGCTGAAATCAAGGTAGACTACATCCACTGCTCTCCCCCAGTCCACCCGGCCAGTGATGAAATCACAGGCTACCAGGTTGGTTGAGCATGACATCCCCCTGGTGAACCCATGCTGACTACTCCTGATAACTTTTTTCTCTTCCAGTTGCCTGGAGATGGCATCCAGAACAAGCTGTTCCATCACCTTTCCAGGGACAGAGGTGAAGCTGACTGGCCTGTAGTTTCCCAGATCCACCTTTTTGCCCTTTTTCAAGACCAGAGTGACATTGGCTATCCTCTGGTCTTCTCCAGGCTGAACAGGCACAGCTCCCTCAGCTTTCTTCATAGGAGGGCTGCTCCAGCCCTCTGATCATCTTCATAGCCTCCTCTGGCCCTGCTCCAACAGTTCCACATCCACATCTTGTGCTGGAGGCCCCATGCCTGGACACAGTACTGCAGGTGAGGCCAGAAACATACTATGTGTGAGACAAGCAAAAATGTAGCCATATGAAATAAAGACACAGAGACAATCTTCTGCACAGAGAAGGACAAACCGTTTATGCACAGAAAAAGGCAAAGTGAATGTTAAGGTTCCTCATCATTTTCATCTTCAAATGAGTCAGTTGCCACTTCTTCATAGTCCTTCTCCAGGGCAGCCAGGTCCTCTCGGGCCTCTGCAAATTCTCCTTCCTCCATGCCTTCACTTACATACCAGTGCACAAACGCTCTCTTGGCATACATAAGATCAAACTTGTGGTCAAGCCTTGCCCAGGCCTCTGCAATGGCTGTGGTATTGCTCAGCATGCAGACTGCTCGCTGAACCTGGGCTAGGTCTCCCCCTGGTGTAGGTGTTGGTGGCTGATAGTTGATCCCAACCTGCAAACAGCAGATAAAATGGTTGCATAAAAAACAGTTAAACAAACAGGTTCCTGGATCCTGGCTCCACCCCTTCCCAGACCTCATTTAAGGGCTGACAGTGAACACAAGGACATCTTGCTGGAGATCCTTGCCTACCTGAGGCCTCCCAAAGGTAAGCAATTTTTTTTCCTTTGTTTTCTGTGTCCATGGCTGCTGCATTTGGGCTTGTCCTCATTTGCTGCAGCCTAGGATTGTGCCACCCTGCTATTATTGCTGTACTTTCCATCACATTATAGCCTTACAGTTACAAAAGGTTACGAAAACCGTAATGGTTAAGAAATCTGTAAAAGCACTGGTTGGGTGAAGGAAAAGAGGTAAGGAAAGAACCAGACTGGAACAGTAAATCCCTGCTAAGTCTTAAGTCATTCCATGTACTGTTTCAGGTGCAAATCAATTCCTACTCTCAATAACCAAAACAGGACTTAGTGAAGAAAAAATAAAATATGTTAGTATGGTTGGGAAAATTGGCATAAACTTCTCAGAGATGTTGTAGAAATGTTTCAGTTTGCAATAATTTATAATTGGCACAGTTTTGCGGTTTGGGTTATTCTGTTGGTTTGCTTTAAACTCATGGAGAACACCCTCACTGGTGTGTTTAGAATGTAAGCTGTACCTTAATCTATCTTCTAGAATGCAGTTTCTTTAATTTCAAAGATTTGTAGGTTCACATACTCCTGTTACTGAATATAAAAATGCTATATATGCTCTCATTTGTTTAAATACTTAAGAGTATCTATCTATGGGATGCCTGAAGGAGGAAGGGCTCATTTTATACCATCACAGCTTGCTTAAGTTCCTTCTTTTCACAAGTGAAAAGCATACAAGATCTAAAGCTTTAAATACAAGATTTCAGCTAGACTAAACTTGCCCTTGAAGGGAAATTCATGGCAGCCCTTCTCACCTTGAAGCCTGTTGGACACCAGTCAACAAATTGAAGGGACCTGTTGGTCTTCATGGCAGCAATTGCTACATTGACATCTTTGGGAACTACATCGCCACGATAGAGCATGCAGCAAGCCATGTATTTCCCTTGTCGGGGGTCACACTTCACCATCTGGTTGTTGGGCTCAAAGCAGGAGCTGGTGATTTCAGCCACCGAGAGCTGCTCGTGGTATGCTCGGTCAGAAGAGATGATGGGGGCATAGGTCACCAAGGGGAAGTGGATACGTGGGAAGGGCACCAAGTTTGTCTGGAATTCTGTCAGATCCACATTGAGGGCACCATCAAAACGCAGCGAGGCGGTGATGGAGGAGACAATCTGGCTGATGAGGCGATTGAGATTAGTGTATGTCGGGCGCTCAATGTCTAGGTTTCGGTGGCAGATGTCATATATGGCCTCATTGTCCACCATGAAGACACAGTCTGAGTGTTCCAGGGTGGTGTGTGTGGTAAGGACAGAATTGTAGGGTTCTACCACGGCGCTGGAGGCCTGAGGAGCTGGGTAGACGGCAAACTCTAGTTTAGACTTCTTCCCATATTCCACAGAGAGACGTTCCATCAGCAAAGAGGTAAAGCCAGAGCCGGTGCCCCCACCAAAGCTGTGGAAGATGAGGAATCCTTGCAGTCCACAACAAGCATCAGCCTGCAAGCCAACAGGAAAAGGGAAAGAATAAGTGAACGTATCTTCAAATTTCGCTCAGATAGAAATAGCAATACCCACAGGCAATGCACAGCAAAGACATCAGCAGTTTTTTCAGAAAACTCCCATTGTCTGTAAGTCTCAGGCCGGAGTATCACTACAATAATACTGTTTCTTTTTTTTCCTGACCATATAATAATGGTACATCAATATTTGATGTTTTCCACCTAAGTCATCACTCATTTGAAACCTAAGGATGGACATCGAGGAGCTGTGTTGCTCTGTTCTGAGCCAATTACAATAAAAAAAGCAAAATTAGAGCCACTATCGAAAATATGCACTACATGGTTATTTCATTTCCCATCTGCCAATGGCCTTGCTTTCAATGTAATATTGCGTACCAGTTTGCGGATACGATCTGACACCATGTCAATTTTGTCTCTGCCAATGGAGTAGTGGCCACGTGCGTAATTGTTTGCCGCATCTTCTTTTCCAGTGATCAGTTGTTCTGGGTGGAAAAGCTGCCGGTAGGTGCCAGTTCGCACTTCATCTGAACAAGAGAAAAAAGAATTATAAGCTTAGAAGAGACAGTTCAACAAGGTTAACAATGTTTGCAAAACAAAGGGAGCATTTTATGTTGGCAAACACATGATACAGAGGATCTGCCTGTTTAGGGGGGAGGGGAAAAAAAAGAAAAAACACAAGTACAGAGGTGAGGAGCAGCATCTGGGATGTTCTCAGTTTTGACAAAAGAACTGGGCTCCTTCAGAGGAATTATTAGAAAAGATTTGCAGGAGTAAAACATCTTTCAGGACAGTCCTGCTTTCTGATTCATGTTCCTGTGTTCCACGTGAATGTGAAGAAAACAATATTTCTTAAAGAAAGTTAAATTGTACTCAATCAGTTTTAGACAATAGAAAACTTTCCATTTTAATATTAGTTAAAGCATCCATGATAGGGCGTAGTTTGTCAGTTTTCATCTTTTCCTTGAGAATCGCATCTTCTAGTAATACTTGCTATTAAAACCTTTAAATGTGTCGGTTCTATCTGGATGCTGGGATCATCCCTAAAGGTAAAGACATAAGTTATTCTGTGTTCTGAACTTTGGCACACAGAGGAGTTAATTCATCTCAGTTTTCCAGGATTAATTCTGTACTGACCTACTACAGTTGGTTCCAAGTCCACCATAATAGCCCGGGGCACGTATTTACTCGTGCTTGTCTCTCTGAAAAATGTGGCAAAAGAGTCATCGTTGCTGGGTGGGTCGCTGAAGGTGCCATCAGGCTGAATGCTGTGTTCCAGGCAAAAGAGTTCCCAGCACGCATTGCCAATTTGAACTCCAGCTTGGCCAATGTGGACAGAGATGCACTCGCGCTGAAGTGGGAGGACAAGGAAGATGGTGAGAAGAAATGGTTAATATCCTAATAGTCTATACACTGATTGTACATGAAATCTCAACTCAACCAATGGTTACAAAATTTTCCCCAAGACTGGAATCAAGGAAAAATGTTCCGACACTTATTTAAAAATAGTATAGCAGTGTACAGTTTCAAATCTAGGTTTGTTACTGTGTTCCAGTGAAATCAAAGCACAAATAGATCAAAGATGCTCTTCCTTAACAGCCACAGATCTGAGGTAGACTGAAAGCAATTTCAAGACTCTGGACATTTAAGAAACTAATGTATTTTATTTTATTAGAAAAGAGTGGCTAAGGCCAATTTCAGTGTCTAGCTCAAACACCAAATTTTAACATAGATAAATACAAGCAAAGACACAACTATGTCCAGGGTCTGTGTGTTTGAGGGGAAACAAGAAACCAAGACTAATAGTGACTCTCCTAATACTAACCTCACAAGAGGTTGTGGGAATCTCTTCGTTATTCAAGGACGTATTTTCAAACCAAGCTTGAAAGCCTTTGATAAGATTCACCCGACCTCTCAATTGCAAATGCCTTGACTCAGTACAGGAGTTACAGACTTTCCCTGGTTTACACTACTCGAAAGATTTAGAGAATTGTGATGGCCTGGGACGACCACAGATTGTGACCATTCATCTCTGGTCCCCCTCACTTAGCCATAGTTTCAAATCTGAAGCAAGAAAAGTTTCATCAGCCTTTCCCCTGTCCCTCAGATCTTGCTCAGACTAGAAAAAAAGAAAGGCCCAACTCCTTGCTCATTCACCAATAAAATAATGATTCTTCTGTTACCATGCTTCCTCCTGTGAGCTTCCTTTCTTGGTGGGAAGGAGAAGCTTTGGTTACTGATGTATCTACTGTTGTATAAGCAACCTGGTGCAAGGGAGAGTGGCGTTCATACTTTGCTGGTTGGGGCCCTGAAGCATCACAGTGCAGGAGAAGAGGTCACAATTTCTCCTTGGCAACCATCCCATTGCACCCACCCATCACATCAGAGCCTGCTTTCACCCAGCCTTGTAGTCTGTTCTTAAACACATTTTCCCAGTTCATTTTCTGTACCGAATAGTGGTGTAAAAAAAAAAAAAGTTGCAGCTGATATTTCTAACCAGAATTTAACAGGTATTTTGTTAAATAACTGTTTTCCTTCATTAAAATGCTTACAACTGGTGAATATGCTACTGATAACTCATTTTTAAGAATTTTTATCAATTCTGAATTTCTTAGTACTTCCAACAGGTGGCATTATTTTCAAATTTTGTCCTTGTGACAACAGAAGCTCCATGTCCTCATCCACGTTTCATCTACAGTCAACTTGCTCAAGTCCCAGTGATTGAAATGAGTTGGGGAGCAGGTTGGACTACGAGGAATTCCACTTGATTGACTGTTTGGTCATCTGTGGGCAAAGTACACAGGATTATCTTCTTTCCTCCTTTCTTTGTGACGTCCCTTCAGCCGAATATAGACAACTTTTCTTCACTCCTCCACCTGTTTACTCTGTAGGCTAACATAAGTTCTTTGCATCCAGAATGAGGATGCTAAAACAAAAAAGCAGAACTATCATTCGCTCTTTCATCTGGAGATACCAGCACAAAGTTCGCATGTACATGGTAGGCACGCACATTCCCTCTGAACAAGCCTTAAATGGTAGGATTCCTAGGGAATTAACATGACTACAACTTTTCCCTTCATGATACAATGACAATGCAAAGAAAAACATAGATCAAGATAAGTACCAGGTATTTTATTCTCAGTAGTGCTGCTCTTGGCCATCCCAAGGTACACAGAAACACTCAAATATATTTTAAAAATATATATATGCTGTATCTTTCACAGAAAGTAATTATCACTTTCTGAACTCCTATGAATATGCAGACCTGTAAGTCTCTACTTAATTGGGAAGTCCTCTACCTGATTCCAATATACTTGTACAATGAGGACACATATGAAACATTTCCAGAAACTATTTCAAGGCTCTACAGCGGCAATACATTAAGTGCTAAAGCTTTGATACACTTCATCATAGCACAAATAAGCAACTCTACAAAGAGGTAAATAAGTAGTCATTTAATTGTGAAAATTAAATATTGCAGGTTTAGTATTCTTTACAAAAAAAAGAAAAAAAGAAAGATTGGTTGTCTCTGCCTTCTCCCCTCTCAACGGTGAGCTAAACATGATTCCAGTCCAAAATCAGTAGTACTCAAAAGAAGTGGAGGTTGCTACCTACCAATAAAATCAAGTTGAATGTTAGAGTTCTGATAAATGAATGGCTATGATATTTAACTGAGCTCTACACATAACATACGTTCTGTGCAGCAAACCCATTGAACCCAGTCCTCAAAATGCAGCTCTGCCATTTAACTGTAAGTGTTAACAGAAACTGAGATTTAAAAAGTGGCTGTTAGCTGAACGGTCACGTATTGCTAAGAATTTAGCCTGACTTCAAAGGGAAGTTTACTATTTCATTAACTGGTTTACAAAATCTTTAGAGCAAGGTCTTGCAAACTAGGTGGCCAGTAGATGCAACCCAGTCACTTTCTGGAGGAACTCAACTCCAGCCAGACCCTCTGTGATGGAAAACCAGGTAGAATCCAACAAGTGCTGGCTGCAGGGAAGCATAGCTACACGGATAGTTAGATTACATAAATCATCTAGTAGTATCAAGAACTGCTCCTCCCTATATATACACAGTATATTAGAAATATATATATATATATATTTTTTAAATTTGGTGAAGCATTATGTGCTACTTGTCCTGATATCAAGTCCAACTGGAGACAAAAATTCAAGAGGAGAGAGGATAGGAATGTCTTGTGGTTTTATTTTTTTGTTTACCTGAGATAACTAGGCAAGGTGATGACTGCTTTTTGCATTCATGGGTGCCCCACTTTATCTCACACTAACACTGGAGTATTTCTCTATCAGGATAACTCAAGAAAAATCTAGACACAACATAATTTTTAGAAGTAAAGATGCAGACTTTTCCAAGCGGCCTGGTAGGCTGCGAAGTGACAGAGCACACCAACAGGCTGCTATCCTTGTAAAGAAAACCGAAATAGCCACCATCTATGTATAGCTATTTCTAGAAACAAACGATCAATTTGAAGGAGGCTAGCACTGTAAGACTGCAGTGGGATCTATACTGGCTACTTTTCACAAGCTTGGTGTGTTGGATAGAAATTGCTCACCAAAAAGGTGGCTTTGTTTCTGTAGTTTTGGCTGACGTTGGTCAGCCTGGATCACCTTGGCACAGATGCTGGGATGGCTGGCTACATTTGCCACATGGCTCTAACTTGTTCCCTCCAGCACATGTACAGCTTGCCCCAGTAGAAGCAATCTTGAAATAGTGCTCTCTCCCTTGGCACTTACTCGTCGTCAATCGATGGGAATTAACCGTTCTTCTGCAGACCTCCAATCTGTGCTCCAGGTGATCAGAAACGGTGTCAGCCTGGTAACAGACCTTCTGTAAAGACAGTAACTTTCTTGCCACAGGCATGGGGATCTCAGAGCTCTCTCTTTCTACCAAAGATTTTTTTGTTCTGAATGACGGAGCACGGCTGAACAGTTACCATGTAAATTAGGTCTTTATGGGAGCAGCAGGAAGGTTTCTAGACATACTGGGACTTTTTGACATCTTCATAAACAAAGCAAGAGGTAGGAAAAGAGTAAAACAATGCAACAACCTCAGTGGTTCAACTAGACAATAATACGGAATACAATTAAAAAAAATAAATTTCCTAACCACTGCCATTGGCTCCTACAGATTACTGTGCACCAGGCAAGCACAAGTACTGTAATCCACATTTAAGAACTGCAGGTGCAGCACAACAGTACTTGTGGCACACCACCTAGGTTTTCTGCCTTAGATATGATTAAAATCAAGAGCGCCTGTATAAGGAGGCATCGGTCACAAGAGAAACCATGGTGTTCAAAACACAGCAGGCTTCATTTTCTGCAGTGTTTTTCTTCCATGTACTTCTCCTCAGTCCCATGCTGGAGGAACTGCGATTTGAGGCAAAATAGAATATTCCTCCTAATTACTGATACTCTATTGCCTTTAACATTCCTGCTTCCAGGAATGCTGTTTCAGTTGTTCAGTGAACTGCATGGTATTTGCAAGGATGGAACCATCTTCCAAACAGGCAGCATACTTCAGGACTGTCTACTCAAGAGCCACACCCAAAGCAAAGTGTTTCAAAAGGAGGATCTTAATCAGTTGTAGATTACAGAAGGAGTGGCTTTACTCTGGTGTCAGACAGAATGGTGCTGAATAGCCAAGGTAATGTCAGGAATACTTGGCATGGTTTCAAAATTCATACACCACCACTCCCTGTCTGAAGAAAGGAGAGGACCACTTCACAGGAGATCACAGGTGGTCATCTCCACTAGGACACTGATTTCAACAGTCCTTGAAGAGCCTCGTAAAGTCCTCAAGACAAGCTGACACAGGAGCAGAGAAAGATGTTCTGTGGTGGAAGACAGTTAGTCTTGAATTGGAGGCCTGTGGATTGGAGACAACACAGCTGCCCAAGCCTGTCGGAAGAGCTGGACCAGTTTGCAAATGAATGGCAGGGAAGTAGGAGAAGCTGCAAAGCAAAAGAAAGAGCAAGACAGTTTTACCTTTTGTAACAAAAGGCTAAGACAGACCAAACACATTAAGAAAGCACTAATTCAACTACAGTTAATGGAAACCTAGGTGTCTTGTTTGGTTTTGTTCAGTTCAGTACTCAGGCCTTCACCCAGGGCACTGCTCCCATACCTAGCAAGGTTTTTTCAGTATTTTCCAACACATTATTTGCTGCATAGCTATGGAACACCTGCCACCCAGCAGAAGGCGCATCTCCAGATATGAAAAACATGCAATCCCTCCACAGCTCAGTAGCCACCCGTGTCATGCAAACAGCCCATTCTTCAGTGGTGAGGCACTGAACAGGCTGCCCAGGGAGGTCGTGGAGTCACCATCCCTGCAGGTGTTCAAGAAACACGTAGATGTTGTACTAAAGGACATGGTTTAGCAGGTAATATCGGTAGTAGGTAGATGATTGGACTAGATGATCTTGGAGGTCTTTTCCAACCTTAATGATTCTATGACAGCTTCAGCCATTACTTGCAAGACCTCCGTGTAAGCAGATCAGGACTGTGACCACACTGCTGCCCTGGGCAGCTAACACTCTGCTTCCCTGACAGGTCAGCTCTAAATTGCAATCACTCTTCCAAGAGACATTCACCTTGTAGCACCTCAAAGTGACTGAGGGAGAGGCTGCATCTAGGACAGCCCAGCCTGCTTCTCTCAGTCAGCACTTTGTCTGTTGGAAAGAACTGAGGATGAAATCACTGTTCACAGAAGACTGGCTTTTGTAGATCTACATCTTTCTGCATGGATTGCAACTGAAAATATTTGAAATAAGCCTCTAGCCACACAATTTTTGTCTCTCCTAAAGATAAAACATTTATACAGATCTAATCTATTAAAAATCATCCATTTTCTTCTCTATAGCCATAATCAAATTTAAAAAAAAAAAGAAAAAAGAAAAGGAGATCTTAATGCTCTACCTGGGTCTAATCTCACCACCACCAGGTACAGCAGAAAAGTAGCCAAGAGCATCTTTTTATAAGGAAGTAAATAGAAGTGGCTTGACATGGACCTCAGTGTTCTTCGCAGCAAAGTCAGCATGGTCAAGAGCTTTTGAGACAGAGCACCTAGAACACAGAACAGAAAAGCTGTTGGGGCAAAGTAAAAAATATGAAAATAATCACACAGATACTAAGAAATTAATATAAATAAGACTGTTCATAGTTTGAATACATGAGAGAGGTTTTGTTTGGTGTTTTCTGTGTTCTGTTTTGGTTGGTTGTGGTGTTTTTTGTTGTTGTTTCTACATAGAGAAAAAGAAAGACTAGAATTTCATAACACAATTTGTTACACTCTTTTTACATATGAATTTATACCTCAGTAGTGCCTGCTTCTCTCCTGGAAGGTAAAGTGCTGGAAAAGCAGATCTTTAAATGCCAGATGTAGCTTCTTCTACATGGGCTTGACTGCTAACATAGAAGTAGAGAATACATAGAACCAACAAGCACGCTTTGTAATTGTCAGCAAACAAATCACTATTTCCTTCTGTGATAGCCAGCAGGAATTCCTCAAGGCTGGTAAAGCCTAACTCTAGTATTAATACAGACTTAACACTTGCTACTCTTTGTTAGTAATGCAAGAACACAATTGGTCAGGTAGTTCTGCAGATCTGTTAAAGCTAGATGTGAAGAGTCAATGCATAATGCACAACTGTATTTGAACTGAAGCCACCAAGTCATTTAAGGAAATTAAGAATATTAAGAAAAAGCAAGGGCACAGCTGGAAAGATAAAGTACTGCTTCCTTCCTAAGCCACTGGTCTCAGCCTGGTTTCAGACATCAGCAAATGAGACAGCTTCAGTGATCAAGGGTCCGTGAACAGCTTTCACTTTTGGAACTTGCTTCCTCTCTCTTCATGTACCAGTGACAGTTTGCTGTTCATACACACTGCAAAGCCCTGACTGCTTGTGAAAGCCATGTCACCAATAGCTCTAGGACACAAGCAGATTTTCTGGGATGGACTGTCACAGATTACAAGGAAGAGAGCAGACAGTTCATAGGTTAATGACACAGAATGCATGGATGTTGATGAGTCTAGATGGAACTATTCCAGTAACCTTTAAGATATGTGTACCTCTAAACCTTGAAATTTGAGAGAGGAGTACAAAAAACAGAGGGAAACCCTACCTAAAACAGTCTCTGTTGCTTTGTCTTCCTGCTCATCATGAGCTGAGTGCATCTCTTCCTGTTGAGTCCACTGACATCGCTTTTCACAAATGGTCTCAACAAATGCCAGCTTCTGCTCACTGTCAAGAACATCACAGCTGTACACAAGCTCTTCTGCCCCCTCAAATCGGCCAAGTGGAAGCAGCACATGCAGCAGATAGAGCTCCAGCAATGAACCATACTCAGGGAGGCTCTTATTAGTTTGGTCCCTCAGCCAGCTACTGCCAACCTCCAGCATCACCTGGGGCTCTCTCACTTTGCTGTATAACAGGATACTGCAACACAGGAAAAAAATATTAGAAGGCAATAACTCTGTAGAATTTGAGACAGGTGGCACTTACCATGAAGACATATGACAAGGTTTACATCTCAGGTTCAGAGATTTCCCAGAAGAACAATTCTCCCTTGGAGTTTTGTACTTTATCCCCTTAAAGCTGCTTTAATAAATACAACCTTGCTTTTTATTTGTGTTTTTTTTCTTTCGGAGAACAGGCCTGTCCCTAGCTCCACTTTCATCCTCACAGCGCGCAAAGTGAGAATACCACACAATATTCAAGTTTAGCCGGCTATTAAATCTAATCAGTCTGCCTCTGCGTGCAGCAGCCCGCACTCACCACAGCTCCAGGAGTTTTGGAGGCAGATGCTCAGGGCGATGGTAGTACTGCAGGACCCAGGACAGAACTTCTCTCCACCGGTTCATCTCAGCCAGCGCCTGAATCCCCACCACACAAAGGGAGCACTTCACTTCAGCACAACTGCTAACAAAAAACACACCTACCTAAGCGCTTCTTAGAACCACATTATCCACCCCTATGAGCTACACCCCTGCTTAAGCGCTTTGTCTTTCTCCGCCAGCTGTCTGCCCTTCCTTTCCCTCTCCTCCTGCCCTTTCCCACCCCTCAAACAACGGGAATTCAGTACACCCGGGCAGGTGCACGCAGCCCCTCTCTCTAGGAGCAAGCACTGCCGGCATCCGCACACTTCGTATCTACACGCAAACCTCGGAGTTCCCAACGCAAGGAGCGGCACAACGACCGCACGGAGCCCGCTCGGCTCGCACCTGTCGGCGCCGGGCGCCGGGCCCAGGCTGCTGCAGCCCGCCTCGCAGCGCTCCAGGGCGGCGGCGAAGTCCCGCTGCAACACCAGCAGCTCCGCCGCCTCCTCCAGCAGCGAGGCCGCCTGGGCCGAAGCCGGGGACCAGGCCGGCGTCCCGCCGCCCACGGCGGCCGCTGGAGGGCTGGCGGGAGGGCTGCCGCCGCCCTGCCCGAGCCCTGCCTCCTGCTGCCCGCCTGGCTCAGGCTCCGGCTCCGGCTCTAGCGCCGCCATCGCTTCCCGGGGCCGCCCTCTCCCGCCGGGAAGCCGCACGGGATCCCCGACGCCACCGCCTCACGGCAGCGGAAGGGCCGCCCCCGGCTGACATTTCCTCCGACCCGCCGCCCGCCGGGAAACGTAGTCCGGCCGCACTACGGGGCGCAGCGACCCGCGAGCTCGGCGCGGACCCATTAAAAACGGGTTCTCCCCGGTCCGAGGAGCCGCGGTCACGCGCTGTGGTGCCAGGACAGGTTGCGGGGGGCTGGGCGTGGGGCCCGGGTACAGCCACCTGCAGCCCCCGGGCCAGCCGTGGCCGTTAGCAGCGTCCCACCGGCCACCTGGTGCCCATCTATGGCAGAGGGCTTTTAGAGGCACAGCAACGAAGAGCTGAGCACAGGATTCATGTTTGCTTTCCCGGCGATCACAGTCAGTTTTGTAAGGCCTGCTTTGTATTGCAGTAGAGGCTGGTTTCTGATGAAATCCGGTTACGAAGCTATGTGAGGATTATTATTGCTGTTGGCCCAGCAGCACCATGGAGATCCGTGCTGCCTAACATTGCCACAGACTTGTACCTGCGTGAGACAGTGTTTTTCTCAGGGTGAAGAGCTGCCCGTGTTTTTGCCTCAGTAACACACATTCATAGAATCACAGAATCGCTAAGGTTGGAAAAGACCACTAAGACCACCTAGTCCAACCGCCAACCCATCCCCACCATGCCCACTGACCATGTCCCTCAGTACCACATCCACACGGTTCTTGAACACCTCCAGGAATGGCGACTCCACCACCACACCCTGGTGGGTGTTCCAATGCCTCACCACTCCTGAGAATAAATTTTTCCTAATATCCAACCTGAACCTCCCTTGGTGCAACTTAACAGCGATAGGACAAGAGGGAATGGCCTTAACTCAGAGAAGGGGCTGACCACCACCTCACCACAACCTCCTTTCAGACAGTTGTAGAGAGTGATGAGGTCTCCCCTGAGCCTCTTCCTCTCCAGACTGAACAATCCCAGTTCCCTCAGCTGCTCCCCATAAGACCTGTGCTCCAGATTGTTCACAGCTCTGTTGCCCTTCTCTGGACATATTCCAGGGCTTCAATGTCTCTCTGGTAGGAAGGGGCCCCAAAATGAACCCAGATCCTTTCTCTCCGTGCAGCTTTCCAGACAAGGGCGTTGGGCTGGGTTAAGGGAAACCCTTAGCTTCTCACTCATCTGGCTGCCAAGGGAGAACCAAGCCTCGCAGCTCGGCTGCCCCATCAGCAGGAGGGTCAGGGCCCAGCGACGGCCCTGAGCGTTTCTCCTCAAGACCACCAGGTGTCACCAACCACAAGCATGTTGGCCAGCCCAGATCAGTTTCCAAGCGCAGGAGGAGGGTTGCTGTGAAGTGAGCCAGGACAGCTGTAATCCAGTTATTTTCCTCGCCAGTGAAGGGCTTTGGGGTGGCAGGAAGGCAGAGCGCTCTTTGCTGACAGCTGAGGCAGTCTGCAAGTGGGGTGGGTACACACTGTCCTCTCCTCAAACTGTGTTCCTCTGGGATCGCTTCTGTAGCCAGAGAGCCCGCTGCTGCAGATGGATTGAGCTATGAAACGGAGTTGGGTAATAGTAACAGCGTCTCTACTGGTTCTGCACAGCGGGAATATAAAATATGCCACATTCTTCTTTAGCTGATATTTGGAAACAATAGAGTGTTCGAATTCCAAAATAACTATTGCACTCTGAAAACCCTCTTCAAAAAAATGAATCTCTACAGAAGAGGCAGGATTTATTACTCTGCTTTTTGCGACACTGGTCCTCTAGTAATTAAAAAATCACGTATACTAATGCAAAGCGTTGAAGAGTGAAGCATGAGCTTAAAAAGGGGGCTTCTATGCCAGAAGAAGGTGAGGAGAGTCTCATCATGCCTGCTCCTGGCTCCCTGAGGAGCTGCTTGCAGGCAGCAGGACCATACACCAGCCCTTGTCTTTTCAGGACAGGCGCCCACAGCAGCACCTTTGGCAGGGCATACTGGTTTGTGCGCTGTGCTGCAGGCTGTGGAAGGGGCTCCAGGCGTGTTCAGCCCCCTGAAGCCAGAGGCACAGTGCAGAGACGGTGCAGAATGCAGGGCACAGCAGCTAAGCAAAGGCAGAGATAAAAGCCTTTTGGATTTCTGTTACTGTTGCTTGGCTCTTGCAATTGGGAAAACAACATTCCTTTTTGGGAACTACAAGTCCCAAAGTGCACTGTGGGAAGATTCTGGCTTGTACCAGCCAGTGCCCAGCACAAATTCCCAAATATGGATAAGGAATCAAATTTGAAAAAGCCTCGCACTCACTGAATGCTCCTCACTGAGATTCTGAAAAGGAGCGAGACAGCATGAAAAAGAGGTGAGTGCGTTATGCAAAGATTTTGTTCAAAGACATCTCTTGGAGAGAGCAGCCAAGAATATTCTGTTCCTTAGAAGGAGGGTACAGTGCTGCCTGGGTGACAGTGGAGCTAGCTGCTGTGGCCGATGGAAGGGACTTTGGAAAGGGAATTGTTGTTTCAGGTGGGAAAACAGCAGCAAGGGCAGCTGTGCTGTGGGGTGAATCAGATCCCGCTTCCTTGCAGATGCTCTTTATTAATAAAGAACTGTGGAAAGACACGTGAGCTGCAACAACAGTGCATTTCTTTGGAGGCAGAGAAGGGCAGGGGAGAGGCGGGAGATGCACTAAGTAACACAGCTGTGTGAGTTGTGGGGCTGTTGGTTAAGAAGCTAAGATGGAAAAAGCAGCCTTGTAATAATTATTGTAATTATGGGTCAACTTAATTTCTCTGTAAGGCACGGTATGTTTTTGTACTTCACTCCTCTTCCTATAGGGGACAGTGTGGTGCCTTGAAGGCTGAACTCTGACAGGTCCCTGGCCTACAAATAAGGGTAACTCAGTTCTAGAACTTCAGGCTAGGAACAATTACCTGTCCTACTGGCAATTGCTTAACAAGCCAAATGAAATAATTCTGCTACAGAACCATCCGGGAGAGACAAGAAATGCTGAACCCCTAGCCCAGGCCTTAGACCCCTCATGGCTGGTTGCAAATGCAGGAGGTGTGCTGGGCCATGGAGAGATGTGTGTGGCAGCTTAGAATTGTAAACTGAGCTATCACATGGATCTCAGTGCCAAGTAAGAATGATGCTATTTTTCCAGCCTTCGCTAAGTGCAAATGGTGTAAACTGTTTCTAAGGCTGTAAGAGTTACACTTGTACCCAGATTCACCTATGCAGCTGTGCAAAATCACTACAAAAATACTAGAGGAAGTCAACATGTTTGGCTGCATCTTGCTTCCTGGATAACAATCTCTAGTAACCAGAAAAGCTAAATTCAGGCAAATCTGCTGTCAGTGACAGGTAGTAAGAGAGGAAGGACTTCACTGTGGATTTTGCCCCTTGAGTGGGGTGCTGAGGCCTGGCTCTTCTCCTCTGCTCCAAAATCTAGGATTTTTGGTTGAGGGTGAGGTACAGAAGGGCCTTGTTTGTGTCTTCACCAGCTGTGAATGTACAGGTTGCCCTCCTCCTCTCCTCCGAAGCAGTTCAAGGAGAGTTTAGAGTTGCAGGCACCTGTAACAAGGCCTCCTGGGGTAAATCGCCTCAAGTATTAATCCAGATCTGACCAGCACGCGGTCACAGGGCCAGGGGCACTGGCAGTCAGTCCTTTCTGCGGTCTCTTCTGTGTCAGTAGGCTGTTAATATAGGATTAGCAGCATTAGGGAGACCAGGAGCTAAAAACAATGAGGCCTTCTGACTTGAAGAAACACGTTTACACCCATATAAAAACAAAGAGCAGAGTCGCACGTCGTATAAAGGCATTATAAACACAGCTGAAGAAAGGACATTCTCTAGGAAAACTGTTGTTTTGCAGAATGTTGTAGCTATTTATAAAGCAGTGAGGTCCCAGCATGCAGCACTGTCCTTCACACCACGTGTTTTTGTTCAGGTCTGGCTAGACCGTTACACGCTGGAACCTGTAATTTGCTTGTAATTTTCATGAGCAGCATATTCCTGTTAAACACAAAAGTAGCTGGCTGCAGTTCCTTTCAGTTCTCACAGACTCAGGGCTCCCTCTGGCTCCTGGCAGGCTGTCATGAGAGCCCTCGGATGTGCGAAGGTGAGCGCTTTCTGGTTGAGCACTAAACAGCTGGCCCAGCATGACCTGCTTTCTTATTTTGCGTAGTATGGGACAGAATCAAACCTGTTTTGTTGTTTTAAACCTAGAACTAGTAAGTGGTGATTCACCTGCTTTTGAGACCACCTGCTGTTATTCCTAGTTACTGGTTTTTAAAACACTCACCTCTTATGTTGGCCATACAAAGACCCATATAAATAACAGGCAAGAATGGTAGAAGACAGGAGAGAAAAACTACAGGGGTAATCATAGTCACAGTCCAATGGGGGTATATCACCTGACATTAAAGTATGAGCAAATTCCTGATTTACCCTTCATCACAGATACATAAACACTGTGTAAAGTGCAAACACTGGAAACCAGAAAACTGGAAACAAGTTGTTTACAAGTTGTTACTACAACTTGTAGTAACTTGTGTTTTTCTCATATAATGGCAAAAGGTTTTTGAAACAAAGGTCAATTTTAAGTTAATTATGCCTCTTTCTTTGTTCCATATCAAACAAAATGCCGGACTTGGCAGGGCAGCAAAGTATAACTGCTGTTTCTTTTTATTTCATTGTTACTGGTATAAAAGTAATAATTGGTGCTGGGTGGAGCTTTTTATCATGGTAAGGTGAGCAGTTCGGTCAAAAGCCTCAGGCTTCTTTTCTGCAACCAGTTATTATTACCTGTGAGAAAATACTGAAGGCTGTCACCAGTGTGGGTCAGTTAAATCCTGTTTGTGTAACACTGCTTCTCTCCACTCACCAATTCAGAGTTACACGTCCTCCTAATTGTTCATATCTCTTCTTAGAGTCCCACCTGCTGAAATCAGTTGTTGGCCATTAATCTCTTTCTTTCCTCTTTTTTCAAAAGTGATAATTGTGCTCTCCTAGCCAGGAGAAATGCTTGACAATGGGAAACCTGGATGTACTGACACCATATGGCAAATAAGAAATAGAAATTTATTTTCTCAAATCACATCATTTTAACCTAGCTTCCTAACTTCTCCGTATTTGCTTTTTTCAGTATTTGTCAGATATCCGTCCTTCATTTTGAATGCAAGTTTACCACAACCTCCTGTTAATTATCATTACAAACAAACCCTACATGTTCAGCATTTTGAAGTGGAAATTGCAGAAAATGTTACAGACATTAGCAAACTCTTGTGCACCTCAGGTTGCTGGACCTGGCTCTTATTTGTCCAAGTCTTGTGATGCTCATACAGGTTGTAATTAGAGGTTGTTTTAGGAAAGCCAGCAGTGCTGCGGAGTTGCTTGGTAACAGCATCTTCTGCCCTGGAGGGGATCAGCTGGAAAGGGGCTGCTCACTGATGCAGCCCATGTCTTGTGTTTCAAGGTGTGTGGGCACCTGGGCTGTGGTTGGGAGTCAGTCAAGACTTCACGGCTTGATGGTTTGCTCACAGACCTGATATAGTCATTAAGAAGCTGTTACTTTTCTATTAAATTGTCTCCAGGCTTTTTTACGTAGGTAATGAAAAAGCAACAACTCTTTTTAAGGTAGGATATTTCCCCTCCTTTTGAAGATCTGCGTGCTATTTTAGGGCATTACTGGATTGAGAGGTATGATCACAGTTTGTGTAAAGTTAATGCCTAGAGCAGTGTGTTACCTCCTATTTCTACTGCAAATTAATGTTCTCTTTCCCTCTGTCCATTTCTTGCTGGTCCTTCTCATCTTTCTCAGCCGCGTCATAGCAGTGCTGGATGCAGACAAACGTCGGATTAGGTGTCTAATTAGTTTATGTTGCCTTAAACATACTTGTTTACTTCTTGGCACTGGGGGAAGGGCAGCCCAGAATCTAACTGCTGCCTCTCCTTTAAAAGCAGCCTGAGTCTGGGCAGACTGGAAAGAAAGGCCAGAATTCGCAACTACTTTTTTGTTCCGCATGCCTGCGTGCAGAGAAAGTTGAAAACTGAGTCTGTATTACTAAATATGAAATCGTTTGTCATTTAGGGTTAGATCCAAAATGTTTATTTCCAAACAATGGCTCAGTGTAGACAGTCTGAAAGAACTTGCTTGAATTGTTATGGAAAAGCTAATAAACTGTAATTAATGTATTTTGGAACTCTTCCATAGATCAGGACAGTTGCATTTTAAATATTTTTGGTCTAGTCAAAGTGAACTTTAAGCTATAACTTTCCTGCCTCCAATTGCAGTCATCCTTTGGGGGTGAATTCAGCTGGGGAATTCAGCATGGTATTCCCACCACAAATTATTCTCACCTCAGACCAATGCTGGCTCATCTGTGGAGAGCAGAAACACAACAGCTTGTGTCAGTTCTTGTCAGCCAATTCACGGCAAAGACAGTGGCTGCTTTTAAGCTACTGCTGAGGAGGGTTTGGACCAGGGTGTCTTCTGGACTCTGCACTGAGGTGCTTGCAAGATCTTTTTCAGCATCTCCAGTGTGAGAGCAGCCTGACTGTGGGGACAAGAACTTTGGAGCAGCAAGACTGCTCCGTGGAAGAGGACGAGTTGTAAGCTCAGGGAAGGCAGAGGCAGTGCCCTCTGAGCAGGGTGCAGTCACACCTATGGGATCCAAAGAGGGTTGGAAGCATTGAGCACTGATAACAGGCTTCATCAACAGCATGAGCCAAGGCATACTGATGAATTAGGTTCAGGGTCCGTACCAGGAGCAGCTGAAGATAGGACTGCAACAACACAGGTCCAAGGTCTGCCCAGGAGATAGAGACTGGGCCACAGACGTGCACAGTTACAACATAACATACGTTAATAGGCCAGATCTGGGTGCCCAGGACGGGGCTTAAATGGAACTCATGTCTCTGGATTGCAGGAAGAAGGGACAGGGTGAGAGTCCTTGGTGAGGCTGGTCAGGGCATTGAGGGTATGTTAGTACCCTTGGGGGTGGAAACAATGACCTTCTAAGCTGCTCCCAGTGTTTCCAAAATGGTTGAATGACTATATCAATATAGGCATTTTAAATCAGCTTTACTGATTCATAAACAAGTACAAGAGTCTTGATTTAGCTAAAAATTAAAAGTGTCCTGAGTAGGTACATGTCAAGCATTTGAATTATTCCAAGTCATCTGAGAGGTAGAGTTTATTGACTAGAGATTTCATCCTATAAAGTTTTTCTGAACATCAACTTCTCAGATAATGTCGTTGTCTTTCCTACCTGGGAGAAAGTTTATTAGCTTTGTAGTTTATCATAGAATTGTTAAGGTTGGAAAAGACTTCTAAGATCATCTAGTCCAACTGCCAACCCATCGCCACCATGCCCACTAACCATGTCCCTCAGTGCCACATCCACGCGGTTCTTGAACACCTCCAGGGACAGTGACTCCACCACCTCCCTGGGCAGCCTGCACCAGTGCCTCACCACTCCTCCTGAGAAGTCTTTCCTGATACCCAGCCTGACCCTCTCCTGAGACAACTTAAGGCCATAACCTCTTGTCATAATCACTGTTACCTGGGAGAAGAGGCCAACTCCTTTCAGGTAGTTGTAAAGAGCTATGTTTATGTTGTATTTATGAAGCATTCTGAGAACTTTAAATGAAAAGAAGTGCACTGAAGTAAAGCAAAGAAATGAAAGTATGCTGCAGCTGTATACACTAGAAAAGAAAACTACTCAGCTGCAAAATGATGGAAATGAGACCCCTGCATAAACATTGAGCAGTCCTGCAAGGATGGCAACTTGGATGGCTTCTGCCATTTTTGCCAATTTTGGTACCCAGTGATAGAGAGCACCTGCCCTCACGTTTCTCACACAGTGTATTTGTGTAGAAGCGCTAGAAGGGCAGTAGGCAGAGGAAGATTACAGTTGCGTGCTGGCGTGTCAGCTGGCACCAGGAACACAACCAAGTTGTGAGGTTGGAGGTCAGTGTAACACTCACCCCTGTAACACATGGAAAATTAGGAGAAATAGGGAAATCAGGAGGTTGTGGTTAGATTGAAAGGGAGAGTGGATGAAGAGCCATAACTGCTGACGGTTTTGGCAATTGGAAACAGAACGATAAGTAGCTCAAATTTGTAATTTGCGTTCAAGAACACTTACACATGCCAGGACTCAGCATCTTGTCTTTCTCAAACGTAAAATTAAGCAGCAGTTAACGTTCCCTAGGTGCTATCAGCTGTCAGAACAATAATCCTATTCTAAGCTCCCCTTGCAAGACTTTCTCAAGCCAAAAGGTGTGTTCACCAGGAGAAACTCAATACCAGAAACATACTTAGATTATTTTAGAAAATGGAATCAGTGAATACTAAATCCCCAAATAAACTGACTTGCAAAATAGTCTTAGCTCTGTAAGTCATTACCAAAAATTGGGCTGGAAGCATTAAAACACTTTGCATAATGTGCACAAAATCTGTGCCTTCATCTTCCAAACCACTGTTTTTTGTTTTCCAAGTTTGCTGTGATCAAAGCTGGCTCTGTGCTCTCACTGCTCATGTGACAGCTGAAGATTCAGACTGGCCAGAAATAGGACAATCATGGGACTCAGTCTCTAGAGCTGCCTGAATCACAGGGTTAGAAGAGAATCGTGAAGCATACTAGGCTGCCTTCACATTGCTCAGCAAGTCAGAGGTTAACAAAGAACCTTATTCTTTGAAAAGATAATTGACACTGAAAACAAGTCAGCCATCCCACAGCTAAGCCCTGGAGATCATCAATTTTTGTGAACAATAGCCAATGATGTTCAGGATTCACTGAGTTAAGTGGTTAATCCTATACAGAAAGCTGCATCCATAATGGCATTTAAATGGGGGGAATCCACCCAATTTGACCCCTAGAGAATTGCTTCCTGCTGTTACACTGATGGATATGTTTATAAATACCATGGTAGCCATTAACAGATAATATCTTGAAGAGCTGAAAAGCCTCTTTCTATTAAATGATACATTGATCTTCATGAAACAGCAGTAGCCCAGTTAATGAGCCGTGGAAACCAGTATGCTGGTTTTTGCAGTGTGACTGTAGCCAAATGTAAGGAAGTTCCATATATTGTTTCCTTCTTCGTTTGGTAAAAGAAGTCAAAACTCTTTTCTACAGTTCCTTCCTTCTGCCCAGTCATCCCCAGTAAAGTTGTTTCATTGCCTTCTGATCAGGAAATCCAAAAGCAAATCAACATCCTCTTACTGTACATTGATCCAAACTTAGCATTTGCTCATCAGAAGAGTCCATCAATCACGACAGTTAGCACAAATTGACAGTTCTCTTTGGGCGAAGCATTACCCTACACAGCTGCAGAGAACTCACCTTATGTTCGTTCTCCAGCACAGGTGGACAGACAGACAGACAAACTTCAGCAATCACTGCTATTTGTCCTCACCTATTTTTTTCCATCTTCGTGCTTTCAGCTCAAGTGCTCACAGTCCTGTTTTTTTTTTCTTTAAAGATCAAAAATCCATCATGATGCAAGGCCTGACTCACAATTCTGCACTTCTCAGAGTTGTTGGTACTGCATGTATATAGCATTCACATATGCATAGTGCACAGACTTCAATCCCATTTTCCATGCCGCCTGTATAAAAACTCCGTGTCTGCATGCACAGACAGGCCTCAGGACAAGTGTGCCATATTTCTGGTGCTTTAACCAGAAATTAAATTAAAACAAATTACGTGGCTCAAAGAGATTTTCCTTAGGAATTTTCTCTCTATTTCTTCCCTGCATTTGTCCATTAGCTTCCCTTTGCTTTTCTTCCATGTTGTTCCCTGGCTCCGTGCTCCCCAGCTGCTGGCTTGCTGCAAATTCCGTTGTTTCTCTGCACTGAGGACTGTGCTGCACCCGTGCTGGGCAGGCCCCTGGGCATTGCTGCAGGACTGACCTGCAGGAGGTGCAGGAGACGCTTTGCCTACCTGTCCTGGCTGGCAGCTGGTGCCATTGGCAGTGGTCTTCCAAATATCACAAGGGCCTAAATGAGAAGGATTGGAAGAAAGGAGGGCTTCACTGTCCCTCCAAAACCATGCCCAGAGCTGCTCACAATGTGAGGATACAGAAGAAAGGGGCCCTGAGAAGGCAGAATGATTTGGGTGCTCTCCTCTCTTCTTTCCTTGTTTTCCTCCCAAAACACAAGTTTTGGCCTTTCTTCTCCTCCTCACAGCGCAACACCTCTGTCTTGGGTGGGAAGTCCTGCCTTTAGTGCTGTACTTGGATATTGTGGCTTAGAAATCGTCCTAGGTTTGTCTAGGAGTGAACCAGCAAGAAACAAGGAAACTTCACAGGGTCTTTGTTTCTAGACTTTGATGTCTTTGAATATGAGACAGCCTTTTGCTTCAGATACTCTAGAAGGAGTTAAAATAAAGTGGAACATCAGAAGATGATCACGCTATTCAGCAGCTCTGCCTGTCCCAGCTGCACTCACAGTTGGGTCTACCGAGCTCAGTGACTCAAAGACATGAGCTGTCATTAGCTCTGAAGGGCCAACACACTAAGAAAACAGTTCTCCATTTTCAGCAGTATCAACAAAATTGTTTACCAAGTTCCAAAGAGTTATATTTTTGGCATCACTGTGGCCTGATTTGGCCTGTTGAACATTACTTATGAGTAAGGAGGAAAGAACTTGACTCTCCGTTATAAAGCAGAATTTGTACGGTTGACAGCTAAAGAAAAACAAAGCAAACCAAGTTTTTTTGTATGTTTACCTCATCTGATCTGGAGAGACAATGACTGTGAAGCTCGCTGACTTCCATCGGAGGGATATGTACCGTCATGTTTTTAAATTCTGTCTCGGTCTCTCAGAACAACCAGAACTTGAGTCACCCAAAAGGAAACACTTCTACATCTAGTTGCAAATGGCCTATTCAGAGTCATACATGGCTGTGGAGAAGCTGAAAGGCCTCAAACCTTTTTCCTAAGGGTGGAATTTTCTGTCACAGACAAGCCTCCTCTCAGTCATTTGAGGCCGTGTTATCTGCAGCTCAGCTGTAGTCTGAGGACTCTTTGACATCAACAGAGTACTGGGTAGGTTTTCTGAAGGAATCACAGAATTGCAGATATTTTCAAGAATCAGTCTAGAAACAGATCTCCCTTTGGGGGAGGCTGCAACCACCCCTTTTTTTCTGCTGTCATGCTGAGTGAGGAGAGCCTCCGTCTGTCTCCTCACTGTGCAGATGCGGTAAGGGGATAGCTGCAACTAAGGCTGGAATCTGAGCCTGGTGGCAAGGTGAAAATGCTGCTTAGTGAATAACGAGGCGTGAGGTCTTCACTCAGATTCCATAAAAATGGCACTGCCAGAAAAGCTGCCGTCTTCGAACAGCCTTGACCAGATGGTATTGCTGGCTACACAGCTTAGGCTGGAAATGATAACCATGGCAGAACTGGCTTAATCCTGGCCACTGCCTCTGAAGGGCAATGTGGAAAAGAGTAAGAGAATAGAGAGCTACAATGGTAAAACAAATAGCAGCCTAATGAATCATTCATACCAAGGATTTATACAGTATTTTACTTAGCCAAAGCACTGTGCAAAGCATTAGCTGATTAACGTTAATTAATAATTCAGGTAATTAAGTGGAGTGAAAATTGTTAGAGGAAGTGTGGAGTATGAAAGCTTCCTGAAATGATGAAATGATTTTGCTGTCTTTGATGGAAGGAAGAATGTCTTCCTTTAGGGTTGCAATGTGTTCAGTGTGGGTGTAATTATTGCAGTTTTAATAACTACCTGCTTAATTCTGTGGAATTGGGGATGACACGCAGCATAGCCAGCTCTATGTTTCCGTGCAGAGAATTATGACCAGCTTCAGTATGAAATCTTATTCCTTCAACTGCTCACTGGCAAGATGAATTTTTGCACATTCCTTTGAAAACCTGGCATTTTCCATTGCAGGGAAATAGGGCATGGCTGTATATCTACTGCTTTACCTTAAGCAGTAGGGGAAGTTAAAGCTGTTCTGTCAGGATACTGCAAGTGAAAGCTGAGTTTTTTAAGGGCCAAGTCATTCCCCTGCAGTAAGAAGATAGGAGTCTTTGGCAGAGAATCACCATGCAACTTGATTCCTGGCTGTGACGTATTTAAGCTTTCATTATCACCTGCTGCCCACACATATGTGGCATAAACTCCTCAGAGAATCTGTGAAGAGATGCATCTTTAGTTGGCTGACCTGGATCACTTCTTTCTTGGTGAACCTTCAAAATTGCTGGAAGAAGTTTTTCATGCCAGACCGGTGTAACCACAGAGTGAGCACATAGCACTGATTTCCCAAATTCAAAGGCTGACATATTGTACAGTGTAAACTGGGTTTTCAATGTACGTGCAACCTGATAACTTGGTATCTTGTACAAGTATTTGTACTTGTATTATTGTACAAGTACAATGCAAGCAATTGGTGCTGCAGATAAAGCCAACAACTCCAAGAAAGCAGAGATTTAATAGTCTGCTAATTGCTTTGATACCTTTGCTACCCATCTTATAAAAGACTACAAGTCTGTGTTTCCTTATGACCTGGGATACAGTCACTGTAAGCAATGAAAGCTATCAGACTCCTTTTTTCTCCTCTTTTTCCTCCGTCTAGCTCTCCTGGGGATGGACGGCCCTGGCAGCTAGACCTACCCCAGGCTTTCGCCTTTTGTTTTCCTGTACTTGACTCTTGGCACAACTCAGAAGTTTTTAGTGTTGTGCTTCTACAATCACATGCTAAAATATTTGCACAGCTGTCTGATGATAGAAAAGGGGGGAGAGAGAATATTAGCTCTTCTGTTATTTGAAGAGATTAAAATAAAAACAACCAACCAAATGAACAACCAAAACCAACAAAAACAAATCCACGGCCGAACAGGATTTAACATGAGTTAATCATAGAAAATCTTTAATTTGCTCTGCTTCTCCACCCTCTTTTGTTTCCCCCATGTTCTTCATCTTCCTTCTCTCATGCATCCAAACCCGCTCTTTCATGCTTCTCTTAACGTGCTTGCGGGTTAAACCCTCCCATGGGATTCAGATGCCCGTGGGACTGTGTTGCCCACCTGCGTTCACTCACTTCAGCCTGCTCCCGCTGTACAGAAATAGGACCAACTCCTACGGGCTATCATTAGGCATTCTCCAGGCAAATTTCTGACTGAAGTTGGTGGAAGTTTTGGCAGAAGGACTGCAAAACTAATTACATTCATCCTCCAAGAATGTAGATTGGATGGTGATGAGAGATGAGAAAAAAACTGCCTAGAAAGAAAGTCCATTAATAAATGAGATCGAGATGTGGGGAAAAACAGTTGATTGAATTATTTATAATGCTGTTATAAAATTGCTGAGTTGCTGAGCTCCCCAGAAACCCATCAATAACAGGCATGACCATAACTGCTGTTAATAAGAGTATAGACAAGCAGGAGCAAGGATCTTCATGAACATCAGATATGGAAATGTTTTGGGGAAAAAAAAGCCTAGCATATTCAAATTGCTTAGCATATAATCTATTTTAGTGAGGTGATAACTATATAATAGCATTGAAATCTCACTCTGAGTTAATTTTACCAGCTATGCACCACAGATTTTCAAGCAAAAACTGAGTGAATGTGTTCCCCTCTTTTAAAAATAGAAAAACAGCATAGATGCTTCCTGATAAGGCTACCTATCGTAGAATCATAGAATCATAGAATGGCCTGGGTTGAAAAGGACCGCAAAGATCATCGAGTTTCAACCCCCCTGCTGAGTGCAGGGTCACCAACCACCAGACCAGGCTGCCCAGAGCCACGTCCAGCCTGGCCTTGAATACCTCCAGGGACGGGGCATCCACAACCTCACTGGGCAACCTGTTCTAGTGCGTCACCACCCTCTGAGTGAAAAACTTCCTCCTAATATCTAACCTACATCTCCCCTGTCTCAGGGGATGATCTATAGATCACAGTGAAAAAAATGATACAGATGAAAAAAAAACATCTGGAGAGTGACACTAAGAGCAAAAATGAACCCCAATATTTAGATGAACAACAAATCTTGTCACATGTTTTGTGTCAGAGTTATCTAATTAGTGACTGGTGATGCCAGTACTATAAGAGATACTTTGTTGCTATGTCTGGAAAATTGGACTTCTCAAATCTTCAGTGGCTAGAAGAAGGAAAAGTGAAAAGGCCAGCAAGATCTTTTTCAGCTGTGACATCTCTAATTCATATGCACGCACTCCCACTGCAAACAATCCACTCCCTGCCTACGCGCATAAACACACTCCCTGCCTTTATCCTGCTCTTGGACCACACACGCATCTCTATCCATTTTCTGCCTTTCATATCAGCCAGCCCCCTCCTTCGGATACAAGGACCCCTTCTCTGAACTATCTTCTAAATTACAGGCTTGTTTCCACCCTGATCTACCACATTTGTGGGGTTTTTTTTAAGGGTTTATTGCTGTCCTCAGTCATGAACTCCAGACAAGGCAGTCCTTTCTGTGAGGGAACTTCACACCTAAGAATGTGGTTTGGACATTTATAGACAAAAGGACATTCATGTTGCTGCTCCTGTTGCCTCTTAAACTTAAGGAAGAATGAAAGTACCAGCGTTAGCCTTCCAGTTCGATTTATGAAATGTGTCCTCCTGTGGATGTACATTTAGTGTAGTTCTCTTTTTGTTTGTGGTGGAGACTGAGATGTGTAGGCATTAGCCTGGATTCAGCAGTCTGAATGTCATTTCCAGCCCTTTAGCCTCTAAAGCTTTCTGTTTGCGAAATTAGTCTGATGAGGCGACTGATGACAAAATGGTGCTTATTAGCTGCTGTCATTTTTATACCCTCTTCCAAGAGTAATGGTACAGCAGCCCTCATGATCCCATTAAATACTTCTAGCTAGTGCTCAGGCTGTGAGAAGATAAAGCTGCAAACAGAAAAGGCTCCTCAGCGCTGCAGGCCGAGTCTAGCCACCTCCTCTCCCTTACATCCCTCTGTGGCATTCATAACCCAGCACTCTTTCCTCTCAGGATTGCCTTCTTCAGGGGACAGCTTCATTATGAGTGGCTTCGTGCTATCACACCCAGAGGCACCAAGTCTTTTCCACCAAGCCAAGCATAAAAATGTCGGTATGTGTGTGTCAGCAAGACAGATATGTCTAATTATATCTACCAGCTAGTATTTCCCCTATGTAAGATTAAGCATTCAGTTCCGTTTCTGATTTTATTCCATTCTCATTTAAAATTACTGAGGAAGAAGCCATAAAATGGCCATTATAACATGTTTTTTTATTACATGCGTTCCTATTTTCAGTAGGCTCATATTTGTATGGAGCCAGATGCTTGTAACTCTGGGTATACTTGTAACTAGAACAAGCCACTAAGCTGCCATGACTGGGAGGGGATGCTGTGAAAGCCCAGCATCTGCAGTGTGCAGGCTCCAGACTTACTGGGACTGGCCCTAGATGGACCTAGCTGCTTTGCAGAGGCACTTCTTCATAACCCAGTCTTGCAGCACTGCTGAGGCCAGCACTCCATTTGGTGATGTTCTCAGAGTCCCATGGTTTAGAATCACAGAAGCACAAGAGAAATGTAACTTTTCCTAAATTGAGTTAAATTATAATCCTTTTAGTGTTGCATAAAAGCTTGGAAACTGAGTCTGAAGCCAGAGGCAAAGAAGAGTAAAATGAGTTTAATTGTTATTGTTGTTAAAGTCAGAGATTTTTTTAGCCTACTCACAGATTTTGAATCTGGTTCAATACACTCTAACTCTTCTGGCTGATACTGCTGTTCTGAGCTGGTCTCGTCTCTGCTGCCTCTTATTATATTGAGGTAAAAAGGTACTTAATACAGTGTCATGATGGGATCTTTAATATTTGGATTTTGGCACCTGCAGACCTGTCCTTGACCAGAAAGCAGTGATAAGCTACTGTCAGGGAAAGCTCATACAATCTGAGTTATAAGTGAGGACAAGAAATTTAATCAGGAGAACAAATGTGTGGGTTTTAACTTATGCATGTTTGTTTCTGTCCGTACCACCTACGTGCACACAAAGCTGTGTTTGTTACTGGTGTCCTGAGAGAGGAAATCTATTACCTTGAAAGAAGCACTTGGCATTAGTAGAGAATAATAAGGAAAGCAACAAAGAACCATTAGCAACTTTTTATTAAGAAGATGGGATAAATAGTCTCTCGTAAACAAGTGGTATTATTCAGCTATCCAAGGATTTGCCTTCCAAAACAAGCCTGAATTGTTCATCGTCCATCAAAGTAATGCCTGCTCTGCAGCCCTAACTTCTCTACATAGAGCACGTGGTCTGTAGGTCTCTGTTGCTGTAAGCTGTCCTGTCATATTACCGTTTATGTCAATGCTATAATATTAATATTTAAAACAAGTCAAAAACAGTGATATTAAGCCTCAGAAAGGATCACGTCCAGACTTTTCAGCTCAGAGGACAGGAACAAAGGAACTCTCCCTGCCCTGCAGCTTTGCTGTAGCTGTGGATGGGGCCTCACAAACACACTTGCATTCAGTCATGTTGGCAGGGAAAATCTTGGCAGAGAAAAACCCCATTACTGCCTCAGCTGTTCATTCACCTGCTGAAAGGGACAGAATGATCTCCCTCTATCCTAGCTGTTCTTCAAATGCTGGTGAGCACGTATTGCCCTGGGCAGCCTGATGTGGTGGGTGGCAGCCCTGCCCACGGTGAGGGGTTGGAACTGGGTGGGTTTTAAGGTCTCTCCCACCCCAAGCCATTCTGTGAGTCTATGATTCAGTGATGCTCAGATGTTTACCAGAACAAGATTGCTGTTCTCCTGTTTTCACATGACACAGAATTTCCCAGAGGAAGCGATGGGCTCCCTCGGGTTTGTGCCAGCTTCGCTATACCATACAAATGAGACTGACAGGCACTGTAGAGCTCCATGAAGGGAGTAACCCAAAGTGTGCATATGGGGAGGAAGTGCTCAGTGTCACAGCCTGTTTTAGGGCCTGGGGTCCTGCCTCTGCCAGAGGATACCTCAGAGGAGGGGGCAACGCATGCTCTCGGTGCTGCTGCTTCTGCTACCAGGCCGCAGGAGACCACTGCTCCGTTACCATGGCAACAGTGACGAAGTGGCAGCCGGAGCCATCGTCGCACCATCTCCCCAATACCCTGTGAGATGCACAGAAGGAGCTTTGCATCCCAGACCCCATTTCCTTCTTAGTTTGGCTTCATCCTGCAAGCCTAGTGAAAGCAAATTGTTTGGGCAACTTGAGAATCCTGTGCGGAGCCAGGGCACGAGGGAGGTGAGGGAGCTTTGCTCTGGGTGGCAGCTGTGTCACAGTTGGGTGAACTGCAAGCACCTGTCGGGGAGGAGCTGGCCTGTGCCAGGAGAAGGTGACGTTACAGCCCTGCTCTGTGAGTACTGACCCAGCTGGCCTCTCCTTCCTTCTGCTGAGAATGTTACTTATTGTTTGATACTATGATATTCTGGGTTTTCCTGTTTGTAAGGGAAGGAATTTTCTTTCGTGCTAGACCTTTTAAATAGTCCTCATGCAAAATCTGCAAAGGGGCTGCTACTAGATTTTTTTTCCAGGCATGAAGTCCTGCATGAGCTGCAGAGTTAGCTACTTGCAGCAGGTTTCTCACCTGCTGGCACCCAGCAAGCTCAATGAAATCTGCATGGCAGCACCTGCAAGTTGCAGTCAGAGCAGCACAACAGGTACCTTAATGCACTGATACCAGGTTTGCATTCTAGCCATCTGATATACTATCCAAAGGTCAGCTGTTTCATTTAATTCCAGGCTTTATTGTACACGCTTACTTACTTGTTTTTGTTCAGATTAGAAATTTAAGCAGTAAGTAAACCAAATGCTGCTTGGAACAGGTGCAGAGAGAGTATTCTATGTACATAAGATAGAGTTACAAACAGATGCATCAGATAAACTGCTAATAAAAAAAAATGATTATATTGGCAAAGATCCACCACAATCCACTGTAGAACATGGATATCATAGGCAAGCATACAAACAGACAGCAGCCAAACATACAAAAGCCATGGGTGAGATCAATCTAATATAGCTAACAATAGGCATCTCTAAAATGCATTGTGGCTACAGAGCATCAGTTTTAGAATTTTGCCTGAAAAATACTAATTAAATCTCAAGATCTATGAGAATATGCTGCTTTGTAAAAAATAATGCATTGCAAAAAAAAATTAAGAAAAAAGAAATCAAACGGATCTCACGCTCCAGTTCTGAAATTCTGATCAAATTGCAACCCACTCATACAGAAGTTAAGGGGATTTTTTTCTCCAGATGAACTTGGTGCTTGTTGTGTTCCTCGGCCAGACAGCAGCACTGGGGCATCTGTAGCTGTAATCTCATTAAGGCTATTAGGCTGTGCTTGTGCTTGTGTTCTTGCTAGCATGGACTTAGGCAGACAGATGATCCTCAAAGCATAGATGGCTCTCACAGTTGAGAGGAGATGGGCTACGTTCTTTTTCACAAGGTTAGAAAAATTACAGCTCTGACTTTGGAAAGGTACCGTTTGCAATCCTGCCAGAAAAGCAAATAGTGACAGGCCCACTCAGATCATGCACAACAGGGAAATTTATGAATGTAGTTTCTGTTTGTGCTAATGGGAGTCACATGTGTAAGTTCTCCACACAATGAAGGCAGAATACACTCCCTTCAGTGTGTAAACAGCATAAAGATGTGCCTGTGTGAGTGTTGGCATGGGATGCTGGACTACAGCAAGAAAAACAGAAATCAGAAATGATTTATTTGTTCATTTTTCCACCCGAAGAACCACTTCTGTGTCCTGCTTTGTCCACTCTGTTACAGCTAACACAAGCACTGTATCTTTTGCTGTTTTGGAATATTTCTCCAGATTTTAAAGTATTTTGATGCTAGGAGATGTCTCTTTTCATTCAGTTTTATCAAATTACTCTTCATTACAATCTCTTAGATCATCATAAGCACCCATTCTTCCTTTTTTTTTTTTTTTTTTTTGCCTTCCTGCATCACTCAGATATTAGCAGATAGTTCTGTTCCTTTTCAGCAGTGGAGTTTAAGTACTTCTGCATGTAACAGGATTTCCAGCCCCTCTGTGAACTCTGCACATGTAGACCTCCTGCACATAAGCCAGTACCGGTTTATGTCATTCGTACATGAGCCTTGGGAAGCAGTCTTTGCTGAATGAATGCCAGTGTACCACACAGTTCATAAATATGTAAAAGTAATGGGCCCTATCCCAACAAGCTTAGATTCAGAAACATTTAGCAGATGTTCTGGCTGTGGGGGAGGAAAACAGGAGATGAATAAATACAATACTGCAATAACAAATACTTTGTTGATGAAACTGTGCATAAATTAGAATGACAAACACACCCTACCAGGACTTTGACCTATCCATAAAACAACATAAACATGTTTTATTAATAGTAGTTCCACGTTTTCAGGATCAATAAAGTGACTTCATTGATTTACTTTCCTCTTATTATTAATACTTCTGTAAACAGTGATGAATTTGGATGGCACATAAGTAGAGTTTTCTTT
The DNA here is from genome assembly GCF_002078875.1 of Numida meleagris. Taxonomy (NCBI): domain Eukaryota; kingdom Metazoa; phylum Chordata; class Aves; order Galliformes; family Numididae; genus Numida; species Numida meleagris. The sequence goes on along the minus strand of NC_034409.1, from coordinate 62,857,388 downwards.
ATAGTTTGCCAAAGGATAAGTCTGATAGTACTTGTAAAGCAGTAAGGTTTTCAACCCCAGAGCCTTCTGCTAAAGAGAGCCTAACCATGAGTAAGTTACAAGCTTGAGGAGAACTTTCAGGCTTGTTTGAGAATCAGGCCTGTTGGTTATTTGTAGGCAACGCAAGGGAGCTGCTCTGCACAGCTTGGTTAAAGGAGTAAAATGATGCTGCTTTAAAAGCAAGTACACAAAATGTGCCTCAGGCTAAACTCAAAGTGTTAAATATGCCTTCTAGACCTCAATGCATGCTATGCCGAGTAAACCAGTTCCGGAGGAGCCCTGTCCAGGCAGCTCTTGTGCAGGACTGGTATAGCCCAAATTAGGTCAAGAACCAATAATATGTCTCAATGATGACATCACAGGCCTTACTTTCCATTGTGCTTGACCAAGATATATTTAAATCCATTTCTCTAGTCCTTCCCAAGGGCCAGCTTCATAAAAGGAAGTGCTGGACTTCTGAGTTCTTGTTTATGCTATTAATTGTATAGTGTGGCAATGGTGTTCTTTTTTGTGTATGTAAGTTTTGCTAATTGAACAGCACTTGTCTCACTACTTTAGGTGTTCTTCCATGTCTTTACAGATCCAGGTGTTGTTCTTTAAGGAACCATTAAGTCAGACCCATCTGGGCTACTCTTCCTGGCCTTTAGTGTCCTGTACAGTTCTGGGAGAGTCTTCTGTCCTTGGGTAGCCTTTGTTTTGGGTTATCTCTACTACAAGTGGGGATATCTCTACTTATTGTAAAGCGTGGTGTAGCATAGCATAGCATAGCAAAGCAAAGTGATGTGAAGTGAAAGTTGTGTGTTTCTCACTAGCTTGTCTTATGCCTATGGTACTGAGTAGTAGCAGCAAACTCAACTGCTGTTTTATGTCTTACAACTTGGACAATCTGTGAGCAGTGAAATTGCCTATAGCGTCTATGGACAGATCCAGAGTCTCTCTAATTCCTAAAATGCTCCCAAATACTGCCTATTCTCAACACTTAGCAGATTTTAATGTAGCCATGAGGAAACTTTCCTTACTTGTTACTATCTGAATGTGCATTTTCTTAGCCTGAAGGATTAGGAATGTTTTTCTAAATGCTAAAAACGTACAGGATCGATAGGCTGGCTTTTTATTTCCCTGTCAAACCGGAGGAGTTTTTACCGAGGGAAGCCTTCACTTTTTCTTGCTGATCCACTAAGTAGCTTTTATAAGTGAATTAGACTTCTTTTCTTTTATTGAAATACTGCTAGCAATTTATTTGGAATTCAGCTGCAACCCCTGTTACGCAGCATCAGTCAAGATTAGTCTGTACTTGTGTGTTCAGGGGTGGTGGAAAGGGTTAAATAGCTTCATTTTATAAATACTACAGTTATTCAAATGCTCATGCAATAAATAACCACTGGCATCCAAGAGGATGCTGGCTGTTTGATGACCTCTGCCTTGTATTTCAAACACAAGTTGAACACCTGTGTTATTGCTTAGGGATTAAGCTCTTCATGTTTTCCCCGGAACTTGATGATTCTTCCCGCTAACAGCTGCAGCTGATGCAGAAGACTGCAAATTTTAAGACCTCTGTAGACTGGACTTTCTCTGCTGTCCCTCAGCTTCTTTTGGAAACATTTATTTTGGAAACATTCAACTGCTGGTTTGTACACATATTACTTTTACACAAAGCAAATATGCCTTAGCAATCCAAGTAGATGTGAGCATCAGAAAATAAGGCAATATAATCCATCAGGGAGATCCCCAATGAAATTGCCTCCAGCAGGCAGCAATTTAAATGCAGTGACTTTTAGCAGAAACACTTCTGTACAGGAGATAAGAGCTGTGGTTAATGGAGAGCATTTCAGATGCTTCAGTGGTGCTTTGGTTTCATGTTGTTGACCTGACTCTTACAAATTTACGTCTATGTGGAAAGCACATGAAACCCTCTAGCACTGCAAACATTGTACTAAGTTATATAAATAGAAGGGATGCTTGCAGAACACAGCAAGTGCTTCTTCCGTTCAACATAATGGTGATAAGGCCTCAATTGGAAACACTTGGCCTAACTGAGAGCCTCCAAAGGTGAACTTCAAGTATCACCAGAGGTCTCACAGTGTAGCCTTGGAAGACAGATAAGAAGAAATGGGATTTACTTCTGGAGAATGTAATAAAAAGTGATATGATAAGTCTTCATGCACCTGAAAGGCTGCTGCAAAAGTGAAAGGAAAAATTGTTTCCTTTGTCTGTGATGGGGAGGATGAGAAGCAGATTTGAGTTATGGTAAAAGAGATCCAGGTTAATCACTGTGGAAAACCTAAGGTAAAAAGAGATAATCACAAGAACAGAACAGCTTGCCTGGGTAGATCTTGGTGTTTGCAGCCTTGGAGGTCTTTAAGGGAAAAACAAATAGGACAGAGATGCTTTCACAGTGATGGAGTTACATGACCTCTCAGTATCCCTTCCAGCCTGCCTTGTAGTTCAGTGATTGTCTCCTCATTTGAAAATTCACGTGCTGTGTTTTTACTTGGTAATTCCCAAAGTGTCCCAGACTCTGCTCCAGCACTGGATGCTTCAAACGGAATCTGCTGTTCTCAGTATTTAAAGAGATTACAAATTCCCACAGGAGTGGCCATGCACCTGGCAAGTTCTGAGTTTTGGAAGGTCTTCAGAAGAGAATTTAAGATTCCTTGGACATTTTTACTGTGAAAATAGCTTTGATGCCATGAAGATCCTGAAAACTTCCTTGGGTTTTCTTCTGTAACTGTCTTCCTTGGTATAATCCTTGTCTAACCGGGAGCAGCAGCTGGCCTTCATGAACATTCAGTAATTTATTTTAGAAACTGAATATATAAAAAAAATCAGGCCCTGTTTTTGTAGATCGATTTTTCAAAATGGGGCACTATGTGATACCTTACTTTGCACAGCAGCAGCAGCAGCTCTCCTCGTTTTAAGAAGTGAGTCTTCAACCACAATATTTTTCCTCTGGTTTGGTTTGGGACTACCGCTTCGACTGCTGGTCAGCTTACCGGAGACACCCAGTTTTATAGTGCTTGCAGGCACTCACTCATAGAGAATCATTGCTTTGCTGGGGCGAGGTGATTGTTATCTAGCCCAGTGCTAAACTGCAGAACTGTAAAACCCTCAGGGAAGACACAGCAGTGGGCTCACCTTGCATATTACATGCCTGGAACATCAGTATTCTACTAGGCTGAGATGCAGAATTTCAGCTTTCTGAACTGTTTTAAAATATAGAGTAACCCTTCTTGTACTGATATTGCAGCCCCTTGTTCTTGTGTGCTCTCAAGGGTGTGTTTTATTAGCCTGAAGTTCTCTCTGGTATTGCCTTCCACCCTCCTCCCACTCTGAATACCACGTGCACACAGTAAAAAGAGACACGTAAAGGAAGCACAGTGCTTTGTTTTTGCTTTAGTTCTACTTGTTTAAACTCTTCCTCTTACAGTGCATTGTGAAAAGTCCTCTGGGAATCTGACAGCATAATGATGCAAATAACCCTGTCATATGACTAAGGCTCTCCGTTGCTGGATTCCAAGACAGCAAGGCAAAACGTACAACAGGTCTTGCTGTGGATGCCATAGACAGCTTCATTCTCGAGTGCAGATGGCTCTTCAATTCCGTAATGGGAATTGTTCGGGTCCTTATTAGCATTTTACAAAGATTACTGTTAAACTGACAGCCCTCCTGATTGTTCAGAGGCCAAGTGCTCAGCCAGTAATCAACAGACACACCATACGCATTGGCCTCTTTGAGAGCATTTAAGAAAGTCTTCCATATTGCCCTATGTGAACCCTGTCCTCCATCTACTTCCATTTTTCAACAATCTAACACATCATAATCTTACACATCCTCATCCCATGTCCTTGTAGAGGAGACGCTGAGTATTTGGTTATCAAGTTAGTAAGAGCTGCTGCCTCACCTGCAAAGAACTACTACCCCACTAACCATGGTTGGTTTCAAAGGCAGGAATATTCATTGATTCAGGTGTTAGTGCCATTTGGTACTTGCTCGTGTACGAACATATGCATCTACTCAGGTGAGGACAGACATCTTTGCCAGATTTTCCACCACGTAAGCTGACTCAGTGGGCTGTGGCTCTCTAGTGATTGCAACTGGTAGCTCTAATTTCTATGCTCATGGAAACTCCATCAGTAATTAGAGTGGGTTGAGCCAAGTTTGTATCAGCTGAAGGCTTTCCTCCATCTGTTCTCAGACAGGGATATAGATAGTGATTTGGGAATTGTGCACTTCTGGTTGATATTTGTTGCATCACACTGTAGTAAGAATTTCCTCGGCCATGCCATGAGCTCATTTTGTGCATCTTTTATGAATGGTATCCATTTTGTTTTGGATCATGTTATTGTAGTACCCGACCGCTTTTCATGTCAAAATCAAGCCCCACACCGTTAAGAGATTATGGAGGTCAAAACTTCTGTTAAGGTAGAGTTGGAAAATTGTGGCTTTGGTATGAGATTGGAACTGTGTGGATCTGGATATGACAGATGTTTGAATTACCTCTGCGTGAAAGGCCTGTTGAAAGGAACAGTGGACTACTTTTGCATTACCGTTGCTGTTACGACATAATCCTGAGTTTGCTCTTGATTCCTGATTCCTGGATTATTCACAGTACTTCTGTATTGGTTTGCATTCCTGCTCTGTTCAGGTGCACATCAGCTGGCTCCCCCGGCATAATCAACAGAGTGTGGGCAAACGCAGCATATATATGTGTACTGCTTGTACACAATGGTACAGACAGAGGTAAAGCTTTTCTGTATAAATGGCATACAAACATACGTATGCATACAGACATGTTGGGTAGGTATAAATGCTGGATGGAAAGTGCTTTTCCTGACTACCAGTCCAGATGTAGAACACTCTGTTAGTAAGCAGTAGTTTCTGAGATCATTTAGAAAATGTATGTGCGTACATACAAACCTACATATGTATATATTACACATTTGTATATTCTCCTCGTTATCTTCCTGAAGAATAGTATTTTGCTATTTCCCTGCCTGCCCAGTACACACGCTGTTATCTCAGTGTCAATTGAGGGATTACTCAGTATTTGGGTCTTCCAAGTTGACTCAATTAGTGGGAGACAATGATAATTGAATTGCTTGAGCGTGTGCAGAGAAAAGCAACCAAGCTGGTGAAGGACCAGAAAACACGAGTAGTGAGGAGTGACTGAGGGAGCCGGGGCTGCTCAGTCTGGGTAAGAGGAGGCTGAGGGGAGACCTCATTGTTCCAGAGGGTGCGTTATAGAGAGTAGGGTGTTGGCCTCGGTTGGCAGGTAATTAGGCTCAAAGGAACGCGCTCAAGTTGCTCCAGTGAGGTTTGCACTGGATATCAGGATTTCTTCACGGAGAGGTGGTCAGGCGTTGGTGCGCGCTGCCCAGAGAAACAGCGAAGTCTCCATCCCTGCAGGTATTTGCGATGTGTGGATGTGACACTAAGGGACACGGGTTAGTGACGGGACTCGGTATGTCAGGCTGGACTTGCTCTTGGAGGTGTTTTCCAACCTAGGCGCTTCTGTGACACAAGAAGCGGCTGACAGCAGATGACAATGCTCCACATTATGTTATTATGATAATGGAGACAGACATCCACTTGACGTAATTGTCTTCATCTCACAGAGCACACACGCGAGCAGCGATTTCTGAGAGCACAACACGATCCAAACAGGGGGAGTTGCCATGACCACAGCTCCAAGCTTCTCCCCAGCCAACCCCAAACAAAAATATCTTTAGCTCTTCCTCGCGATGACTTCATAAGCGCCTCTCCAGCCATTTCAAGCTCTGATCCGCACCTTCCTCCTGCCGGTTTTTACGTGCCACCCACCCCACGCCCACCTCCACGCAGCGGTTAACGGGGGCAGCCGAAGCGCGCCCGTATCCCGCAGAGGCACGGCCCGCTCTCACCCGGGGAGCGATCGGCACCGCTGCGGCGCCGGAGACCGCGAGCGGGCGTGACGGCGGCGAGAGGGGAGAGCCGGGGAGGGGCAACACCCGCCCCCGAGGATGGAGCCGTTTGTGAGCAGGCACGCGCACCCCAACGGTTCTCGGCGCGCGTTCCCGTCGCGCCGCCCGGGGCGCTTTAAACGGCCGCGTCTCGGCGCCGCCCCCTTCCTTTCTCATCTCCGCTCCTCCGGCCCCGTTTGGCGCGCCCTGGCCTCGCCCCGCCGCGCGGCCAATCGGCGCCGGGCCTGTCCGATTCGAGCGCGGGGAGCGTACCACCGCCGCCGAGCGCGGGGGTGCGAGGGGGGCGCCGCGTCCTTTCGTGGCGGCCGCGTGGCGGCTTTTCCCCATCCTTCCAGCTCTCCCGTTCAGAGCTCCGCGCGCCCGGCGGCAGGAGCCGCTGCCGTCCCCTCGATGAGAGAGCGCGGCGCGGGCTGGGGGCGTTTCTCCGGCACGCGCTCCTCCCTCGCGCCGCTCGCCGCTCCGCGCGCGCGAGGCGGGGCGGGACGAGGCGCGCGGGCTGCCAAGGTGTGTGCGCGCGCGCGCCGCCGCCGCCCGTCCGTCCGCGGCGGGCAGGGCCGAGTCGGGCCGCGCCGAGCCCCGCCGGCAGCGCCACGGGCGGCATGAGGCGAAGGCAAGTGCGGGAGGGCGGCGAGCCGCGGCGGGGCGGGGGGGGGACGGCGCTCGGCGGGACGGGGCCGGGCGCGGTGCCGCAGAGCTCCGGGCGTCGCTCGGCTCCTCGCCCCGCGCCTGCCGCAGTATCGCGGCGCGCTCCCGGCGCTCCGTCGCGGCGCTGTGCGCGGTGCCCCCGCGGCCGGGCGGGATCGCGCGTTCGGGTTCGGTCCGCGCGGGCTGCTGGCCCCGTGCCTGGCTGAGGCGCGCTCGGTGCGGGGCATGCCCGCGTTTCTGCTGCCTTACCCCGTTCCGCTGTCCGGTTACGATAGGGACGTGGGTCTTCGGGATGCGCTTAAGGTGCGGGAACGCCGAACAAAGCAGCGCGGAGCTCCTTCTGTCGGAGCGTTATTAGCCCGCGGTCCCGCCGCGGGACTCCGCGCTGCCGGAGGCCGCCGCGGGGCAAGGCCGCGCAGGTGGGGTCGGTGCGGGCCGGGCGGCGCTGCCCGCGGGACGGGGCGATGCTGCTGGGAGCCGCCGCGTGCCTCCGCTGCGCTCCTTCCAGGGCCGGCGGGTCCTCTGGCACCGGCGGGAGGGCTCTGGGTCTCAGCGCTCCCGGTGGTTCTACGGTTGGCGTGGAACGGCCCGTGCTGCTGTGGAGGGCTTAGGGGAAGCCGAGCAAAGAGCCTGGCGGTGGGCTGTCCAGGCACGGATCTGACAGCTCGTCGGAGCCCCTCTTAGTTACAGACTGGAAGCGACGAATTAAAAATCCGTACTCAAGATTTGGAGTGTACCTAAGCATCTATCTGATTAGTCTTCTTTGTTCTGTGGTCCTACTAATGCCGTGTTTCTTCATTTCTTGCTGAGAATGTGCTTATTCTACATATTTTTCACTGTCCCCTTTCCAGGGCTTGCGTTTGGGTTGGTTGTCCTGCAGGGATGTGTTTGGTAAAAATAACTCGCCGTGTGGGAATTAACTTCTTTAATCGCAGGAACGTTTCCACCGCTCTGAGGTTCCGTGGATGTGCACTTGCAGAAAACCAAACGCAGGGTTGTTAGATTGAAGGTGACAGTGTTGCTTTAAGCCATCCAGAAGCCCACTATGTGCTGATCTGGGGCTGAAAACGAAAAATTCAGGCTCTGGTTATAAAACAGCTACATTTGTGTGTAGCTTGGAGCTTGCTGCAGTACTTACAGATATGTATAAGTGCTTGCTAGGTGGGCATTCATTCATATCTTAGTCTACAATGGGAAGGCGCACCTTATAGCTAATTGTTGGACCTGGAAATCCGACAGTCCTTAAAGCAATGGACAGGGGAACTCCTCTTGAACACTACAGGAGCACTGTAAAGGTTTTCTTTTTAACAGTTACTTCAAGTATTTATGCAGAAAACATAACTGCAGTGATTATGGATGACGCGTATCTGAATGTCTGTCTTTAGTAGGTCGGAGTATAAATCCTGTCCTTGACTAATTCTGTGTGTTAAGAAAGGATTGGTAAGTAGTATGTGACTGTGTATTCCCGTTGTAAACCTAAACACTGAGGTCAGGATGACATTTTATTTTTGGCTTGCTTACCTTCCTGGTTTTACATATCCTACTTTTAACCTTTCTGTGTTTGCATTTAGGAGCATTCTGCAAGTGTGCCACTTGAGAAAGCTTAGCAAGTTTGCAGGTGCTGCTCTTCAATAAAGACTGCAGCACTGTTACTTTTCTGTGTGAGGGCTTCAGTTACCGGTGTGTGCATGGTAGTGCAGAGCTGGTGCTGTGCTGCTTTGGGAGAAAGTTGGGGCAGAGCTGGTCCTCGGCTGGATGCGCTCCTGTCTGCTCGCAGGATTTCAGAATGACTTCTCAGTCACTCGCTTAATCCACTTGTGGATTAACTCTCCTTTTTTATTCGCCTGCCCGCCCTGCTTTGCAAACACATTGGCTGTGTTGCCAGTGTAATCTTACAGCGGTATTCAGCGCAGCTCAAGGTAAAGGGAGAGGGAGAACTGCCCGTACTGATGCTGTCTGTCTTTGTTCCCAGTGGAACCACTTCCACTCTTGACTGTCCCAGGAAATCACTGGTGAGAGCAACAGTGGAGCCCATGTGTGGGCCTTCACTGTTGTTACAGTTTTAATTCAGTGCTGTCACCCTTGAGAAGGCTTAGGTGTTTTGATCCCAGTGCCGTCCGGTTGTGATATCAGTCTGGTCAAAGTTTGCTTCAGCCATGCAGCATCCAGCACTGTGTTCTAGGAATCTGTTCTCTGCTGCTTGATCTAGATGTTAACAGCCTGGGATGGAAACATCCTTCAGCTTACGGTTACAATTTTCCATCCGAGTAGCTCTCAGTCAGGGCTATGATCTGTGATATCTAAGGTCCTAGCACGGGGTCACTTACACCGGTAAAACACACGTGCTGTTAGGGCTTGTCTTACCTATGTGGTCTGTTATTATTATGTGGCTGTAACTGAAATGCCAGATGCAGAGATGCTGCTTGTAATTACAGAGGTGGCAGTAAAGCAGTAATGATATTGATCTGGCATTCATTCTGCAATTTGGAAGGGATGTGATGAAGTGCAAGAGACAGGCACTGTTTCTTTGTTAGGAGGGGAGACCAACGCGACAGACTGAGCAAGAGGTGAGCCAATATAGGCACATCAAATCACCACCCTTTCCTTCCTTTTTCTCCTCCTCCCTCCCAAGCTGAATGACATCTTCTGTTATAATTGCACAAGAGAGGGAGAGAAAGGGAAAAACACATTTGGGAGAATGCAAGCATGGATAGTGTGTGTGAGAGATCAGCATGTAGCCAGGGCTTGTGAAGGGCGTGAGAACATCTGGATTCCAACCAAGCTTTTGGGATGCAGACACTGCGTTATTTGTCTGTTCCAGCTTTTTCTTCCTATTTTTGAGGTAATTAGGGTAGGTAGTTGATAAGGCTATAACAGCATTTGGTTTCTTGATGTAAACAGTAAACTGGCACGGATCGTAGCGCTTAACCATTTTGTCCATATTGCCTCTTGAAGGGGCACACTGATGCTCGTGAGCGTCTTGTGATAGAAACTCAGTGCCCTTTTGTGAGATGCGATTAAAGGAGGGGAATGTTGCTCGCCTCTGTGGACAGCTTCTCTCCCCACTCCTTTTCAGTTCGATCCAACAGCAGTTTTCTGGCTTGGCAGCAAGAGGAAGCTGATGTATGTCTCCTCATTTTCTGAGGCATTTGAATTGTCTCCATTCAAACACAGTCAGTGTGACTAGGAAAGGAAGTGCAAGTTCTTACTGTTCTTAGACAGCAGTAAATTAACAATGGAGCCATTTCAATTTCAGGAAAGGTGCCAGTTTCATCCCCCCTGTTCTCAAGGAGAATTTAAAATTTTTCTGGTAAAGATGTGCAGTAGAGGCATAGCTTCTTGCTGAAGGCAGAAACCTGATTGCTCCAGCAGAGATCAGCTGTTCTGAAACTGTTGTTTTTGCAACAGACAACATGACGAACTGCATTTCATTTTTCAGAAAGGGCTCTGAAGAAAGCTATGGAAATCATGAGGAAAACCTTTTTACCACATTCCTTTCTCTCAGCCTGTCATTTCTGCCTTCTCCCCAGATCTTTATCTGGATTATATGTTAACTTTTTTCTTTCTTTCTCCATGGCATCTCTGTGATACGATCTTTTGTGTCTAGCCGTATGGTTAAAACTAGTCTAGGCTCTCCTTGCTTTGTGTCTGGTTTTCTTTTTGACAGTCAATCATTCAAAACAATGACCGTTGTTACTGAAAGTGGTGTTCTTGTTTAAAGCCTTAATGGCAAACAAACCAAATCATTTCTATGTGGGTCCTGCAGCTACAGGCATAGGCTGGTTTTCTTCTTGGTCAGTTTCAGCTGGCATTGAGAGTGGCACGCTATGGAGAATCTGACACATAGTCCCAGCTGTCATTGCTGCTAACCTTCAGGCCGTCACTAAAGCCTCCTTGTTTTCTGTCTCTACCTTGTTGGTCCTGACAGAGCAGTGGCAGATAGAGGTGCTGTTCTCTCATCATGAGAGTCTCATAAACACCAGTGGAGCTGCCTCATCCTCTGCCTTCAGAACTGCAGGGAAGTCCTTAGTGCCATCCTCTACCACTGGCCAAACTTCATCAGCTAGACAGTGGGTGAGTGGGCTACTGCTTAATGTTACGAATGCATGTGGCTTTTTGCTGTGCAGCCTTCTTTCTTTGAAATCACTTGTCTGGCAGTCATCCCATCCCTTGAGTTGGAGCCTGTGTGCAGGAGGTGTGCTTTCTTCTGCTCCTTGTAGCGCACTGCACAGTGGACTTCTGATTTAGGCTGGTGGTCTCAAGCTTATTACTGTACATTACAAAACAAAGCTTCAGTCCTGCAGTTTTCCATTTTCTGTGCTGATTCATTTCCAACATTAGGAATGTTTATCTGATGGTTTGGGTCTTTTGCTGTGTTGGTCTGCATCAGTATTCCAGCTGTACAGCTTAATTAAAGTCTGGGAAATAACCTGCTTACTGCATGAACTTCCTCTTTGGCCAGCAGGAAATTGTTCAGTATTCGTGCTTTCTGCCCTGCCATTTGGAAGTAATTCCTCTGAATCTGCAGTGCTTTGAAGTGAGGCAAGGCTTGCAGGGAGCTGCTTGTGGTTGAAGGAAGAGGCCAGTTCAGTGCATGGAAGACTTGTAATAAGAAGAAGTGTCTTCCTTTAAAGCTTTATTTTAGTTATATCCTTTATCATCGTGGCGGCATTATTCTTTGGATTGAACTTTGTCTGGTGTGTCTGAGGAGGTCTTAGGGTATAATCCTGCTACTCATCAAATAACTTTTGAAGTGAAGTGACTTAATGGATAGCGTAACTTTAAGTGATCTCCTTTCAGGTCATTGAGATCTCTTTAAGTCTGTGGGGAGACTCCTTGCTGGAAGTTTTTCTCTCTTAAAAGAGAGAGTGTATGCAGAACAGCCTTGTTTTTGTGGGATCATATCTTAACTTGTTATCTCTGCCATGCAAGTAAAAGTCTTGTGGCTGTGCACGTCCTATCTAACATTGTCATCTCTTTGTGGTCCAGGTAGAACTGTGTTGGCTCTGTTGGGATGGTTGGGAATTCCTTCTTGCCCTTCTGTTAGTGTCTCTAAAATGTGATGTGTACACAGCTGTTGAAGTGGGCTTCTGTTTGGTCAGGTCCTGTGAAAAGGATGGCAGAACTTCTGCTTCGTTTCTGTGAGCTACTGCAGCTTGCAAAGATTTGCACTATTTAACACTTGGAATTTTTTCAGGATTCATTCAAGAAATGAAACTTGAGGCAACAGAAACCAAATTTGGTTCAAACCCTGTTAAAACCAGCTGCAGTTGGTACCCACCCATGTAACAGACTACTCTTGGTCTCCTGCTGAGACACTTGCAACACCAGTCTTGTGATGGGACGCTTTCTCATCTCAGTTGTGTGGTGATCTGCACAGCATGAGGCAGGTATTTGCCTAGAACTCCTGCTTTAACCAGTGAAATGGCAGAATGCTTCACTAATCTTTCTTTCTAGAACAAAGTTATTTCTTTAGCAAGCCTCTGTGCACTCTGTATGGTACTCCACCTGCTATAAACAGAGTTCTGCTCGGTTTAGGAGGGAAAAACTACCTTAGGCTGTCAGGAAGGGCAAATGGTTTATGGACATGTGGCATGCTTTTGGTGATTCACTTAGCCAAGGTAAATCACTGCTTAAGCCAGGCTCCCACTGAGAATTCTCTAGAGCCGTGCCTCTTCCTGCTTTGATTGTAAAGAAAGATTAGTTTAGAGTTAGCCTTTGTGTATGGTTTCCTTGGTGAGCCTGGGGAGGTCAGTGCTGCACGCCTGGTGTTTCAGGTTTCTTCTGGATCTCACAAGTGTCTTGTTATGGACTTTCCCGGGAGATTAGGATTGCTTGCAAATGCAGAAAGTATATGGGAAGACTGGGTGTCAGTGATATATGGTCTGGATCCAATACTTCAAAACAGAGAAGTTTGTGCGAAAATGGAGCAGTTATCCAGAAGATGACAGCCTCAGCAGGAGATAGCTGCTAATAATTCTCTGCAGTGCATTATTATCTCCATGCTCTCTAGAGAAGGCAGATGGGCTACAACTGGGATCATTGTTCTGTCTTAATACTAGTTGTGTTGCTTTTGCATTACACATAATGCCTGCTGCATTACGCTTACGCCTGGAGACTTACCCAAGGGCTCTGCTGTGCCAAATACTGTATTAAACCATAGTAAACAAGTCCCTGCTCTGAATATATATATATAAATATATATATATATATTTGCTTAAATAAGGCAGATGAGAGTAGAAGAACACAAATGCAATTTTCTGTTGATGTTTAGAATGGCAAATGCCGGGAAGTTTTGAATTTGGTGCATCGAATAGGATTTTATTTGACAGCAGATTTATTTCAAGATGTGCACCAACCTACAAATCATTCTGTGGGACACTCCTAAGGTGGCAAAAAGTCAATTGTTTGTTTCTGGGGAGCTGTGCATTTGTGAGAGGTGTGGGAACCTTTGTGTTGGAATAACCAATTTGCATTCAGGGCATAGGTCCCTGGCACATCCTCTGACTTCCATCTTCTCTCAGCTTGGTCAGCCTTCCTGACATTGAGCGGATTTCCTGCTGAACTGTCTCTCAGGCAGCTCTTTGCACTCATACCACGTTGTCCATATTCCTTGAGCTGGCGTCATACCCTGGCAGTAAGTGTTGGGACTTCCTAAAGTCAGAACTATTCCACATGGCAACTTACATGCTGAGCCGCAGTCTTCTGATACTATCATAATATGGTTGTGGTCATGAGTGTATTCACTGTGCGGTTCATGAGGGAAGAGACTCCCGATCCACGTTCCTTCTGGCACAGAAGGGAGATCCTTCTTGTTGCGTATGCTGCACGTGAAGCAGGTAGTTCTTCTCTAATTTCCTCCACGCTTCTTCATGTTTTGACTGTTCTTTACCCTTCCGTCTCTTTTTGTTCCCTTCCTAGCTGGTGTCTCTCCAAGAGGCAGAATCTTCTGGCCTGGTAGGGCTGAACTTTAGATTCTTTACAAAGTGTACCTTACCTTGTGGTTGCTTCCTCTTACACATTTTCCTTCCTTTAACCTACTGCCCTCTTTTTCTGTTTCTGGTCTCCCGACACCATTTCCCCCCCTGCTTCCCCCATGCCCCGGGCTGCCTACTGTTCCTGTCCTTCTTTGGTGCAGGGAGGAGAAACTACTGAGTTTTATTAGCAATAGCAATTAAGCCTGTTTGTAACAGGGTGAGCCAGTATGAACAAACGTTAGAGAGCAGGGTATGTCTCGTGGACTGGATTGGCTGTGCAGCTTACTGGATTTTGTTTTTTGGGGGGAGGAGGGGAAGGGTATCAGTTAATGTTAATTTAGAAATGGTGTAGTCTCAGCTGTGATCTAAAACAGCTAAATTGCTCGGAGGGTGTCACTTGAGATGTTTGCTTCCCTTTAGGAGAAGTCTGCTAATGTGCCCTTTTGCGGACAATTGTCTAGATGTTTCATCAGTCTGCAGAGGCTTGTTTTTAGTGCTATCTGCACTCTCGGGAGTTTATTTTTAAATAGTTACTGAAGCAACAATCTTGTAAAATGCTGCAGTGTTAAGATAGAAGGAATTAAAATGTTTAGTAATCCTTCAAAAGGGTAGGTTAAAAAAATATCTTTCTCTCTTCCTTTCTCTAATGCTAGCTGACAGTACTGGTGAAACTACATTCTGGGAGAAGGCTTATTTGCTTCATGAATAGATGACTTCATAACTTTATTCCTCAAAACTCTTCTACTCTAGTTTAAAAGGTGGGCATTCCTAAACTGAACTTACGTCAAAACCAAATGCTTGAGGTCAGGAACTGCTGTGCATTGTCCTTTATTCTCTGCTATGAAAACATGACTTTTCTCCACTGACTTCTTCCTTGTTGAGATGGACTGTGTCTGAAGATAGTCTCTGTGGCCCTTGTGAAGCAGTGATCCTTCACAAGCCAAATGATATTACTTTCTCCAGGAGGAGCGTTTTGTAAGCTTTCCTTCTTAGTGCCGAAAGGCTAGGTTCCTTGCTGTTTCCACTACACCAGAAAATTTCAAAGAAAACATTTTTCAAAGAGATCGAACAACCTTATCATGTTGTGTTCCTGTATCATTTTATTAATCTGCAGTTTTCAATTCAGTTGTGCCAGTACAGCAGTTAAACTTCATTAAGTTGTTGATTTCATTTGGAATCATATTGTATCTAGATGACATCACAAAACTAGATGATCTTTAAGGTTTCTTCCAACCCAAGCCATTCTGTGATTCATGTCACTGGTAAATCAGGTGATTAATCGAGTGCAATCCCAAATATCAGTACAGACTGAGTGATGAATGGATGCAGAGCAGCTCTGCGTGGAAGGACTTGGGGGTTCTGGTGGAAAAGCTCAACATGAGCCAGCAATGTGCACTTGGGAGCCTGGAAGGCCAATAGTATCCTGGGTTGCATCAAAAGAGGGGTGACCACCAGGGTCAGAGCGAGGGAGGTGATTGTCCCTCTCTACTCTGCCCTTGTGAGGCCCCATCTGGAGTACTATGTCCTGGGCCTGCAGCCCCCAGCACAAAAAAGACATGGAGCTGTTGGAGCAGATCCAGAGGAGGGCCATGAAGATGATCAGAGGGCTGGAGCATCTCTCCCATGAAGAGGGGTTGAGGGATTTGGGCTTGTTCAGCCTGGAGAAAAGAAGGCTCCGGGGAGACTTCATTGCAGCTTTTGAGTACCTAAGAGAGTATACAGGAAAGATGGGAAGGACTTCTTAGAAGGGTATGTAATGACAGGACAAGGTAATGGCTTTAAACTAAAATAAGGGAGATTTAGCTTAGATACTGGGAGGAAATCATTACTCAGAGGGCAGTGAGGCCCTGGCACAGGCAGCCCAAAGAAGCTGTGGGTGTCCGTCTCTGGAGGCGTTCAAGGTCAGGCTGGATGGGGCACTGTGCAGCCTGAGCTGCTGGGTGGCAGTTCTGCCCATGGCAGGGGAGTTGGAACTGAGTATTATTTAACATCTCTTCCAACCTGAGCTGTTCTGCGATGTGTAATGTCATCTCCAAATATTAAGGATTATCTTTCTCTAGGTCTTCATTCTCTTTCTGCCTCATTCCTGTGGTCTTCAGCAATCAAAAAAAAAAAAAAGAAAAGAGGAAGTAGCAAAGACAGAGAGAGAAACAGAATCAGTCATATAGGTTCAAGACCTGTAGGATAGACCTGACCTGGCAGGGCGATGCCAGCTGCATGCTAGCCAGTCTTGGTTGTTTCCTTGGTGTCAGGGCAGCAGTGGATCTTGACTCTGAAATGGACTGGAAATGAAGTGTTGTCAGATCAATACAGTAGATCAAGTCTGTTGGATTGGAGGATGAATTGCCTTAAAATGCTGTGTTAACTATGGCAATTTAGGAAACAGGAGTGGGCAGTTGAACGTAGCCCATCTAACAGCGGTCTTAGCTTAAGCTGGTTTGACTTTTTTTTTCTAGAATTGTGTTTGACTTGCTACAGCGGTAATTGCAAGTTTTCTGTTTTAATTCATATGACTTAACTGGGTCCTTTGACATGTGACGCAAGAATGGAACAGCCTTCAGACTGTTTGCAAAGTCAGGCATATCGTTTGGCTGTATTTGGAAAAGTTTCTTCACAGCAGTTTGGACTAGAGGTTTTTCAGTGCTGTAAATTAAATACTAGGCCATACAACGCAATCATCACCTGTAATGTTCGTGGTTACACTGCATCATTTTGCTGGGACTTGTTGCTTGCTTCATTGTGGAGGCAGTATCATTGTAGCATCCTTGGTTTTGGGGAATCTGAGAGCAGATGATCCTGTTCTCAAATGCAATAATGACTTTTAAAATGTATTTCATGTCAGTTATTTCACTTCTCTGCCCCTGTTTCCCCAAGTGGAATGCACTCTCCACTTGGAGTAGCTCCTGTCATGCAAAATACAACTTTCTTTTGATATATGGGAGTTCACGGCACAGTTACACGCAGCAATCAGTGGAGTTTGTTATGGCAGTAAAAACTTTAGGTGGCAAGGTCGTGGCTACGGGATTAACTTGTGTACAGCAGTCCTTTCCATGGAAAGGTGTGCTCGGTGAACATTTGACTTTTTATAACCTGGCAATATTCAGCTCTCCTTTCTGCGAAGTTCTTAAAAATGGTGGTGATGTGAACCCTAGCCAATCCCTTCAGCTCGGGGTTCAAAAGGGCTTTTCTTTGGGAGTAGAGTGCGGAGGCGGGGACACAGGCTGACCAGGCCTTCAGGAAACAACTTTTAATTTGTGGCAATTTATTAGAGCACTGAAACTGAACAGCTGTCTGTTCCCAGAGTGCATTCTCCCTTGCAGGATCTGGCTGTGGCAGCTTAGAGTGGTGATGTGATTTTGGTGATGGACATGAGCTTAGTTTTCTTCCAGGCAGAGCCCTGGCTGCAAGGAGTTAAAACTTGGAGAGGAATGAACTGAGGTCAGCAGCACAAATAGTCTGTTCAGTAAATAATTTTCTTTGTATACTTACTCCATTCTTTCACTCATTATTTGCTCCACTTATTCTTTTCCCTTCCTACACACACACATGCGTGCAGTCACACAGTTTTTCTGGCTTTATTATTCTCTCTCGCCCTAATTATCGCCTCCCAGCGGCCACTTGTCCCTGTGACCCTCCTTCTGGCCAAAGAGCTGTAGATGATAGGTTTCCAGTGCAGGAACCACCCTCGAGCTGGGATGGACACCTCTGCTCAGCTTCGGAGATGCCAGACTGTTTTCCGGCTGCTCTTGTGAGTCTGCTTGCTCTGAGCACTGCAGTGGTTACACAGAATGCAGCGCACAGGAGGGAGAGAACTGTGCAGCCAAACACGGAGGAATTAGGAGCTCTTCCCCACCTCTTTTTCCCCTGTGGTGTCAGGCTGTGAGCTCCTGGGTGAGTGAGCATCTGATATGTAGCATGCTTTGTTCCAAAATTCAGGGGGAAGTCTGTTAAATTGCCATGCTGTTACTGAGAATTTGGGTGAATTTGGGATGAAGCATTCGTTAATGGATGGTAGAGTCTGCAAAATACAGCAGGCTTTCATGCTAGTGCTTGGATGTGATGCTATGAAAAGAGAAAGCTTTAAAGGGTCACGTATCTGAGGATCCACAGAAACCAGCTAGAGGAAAGTAGGATTTGGGGGGGGTGAGTGACCTTGAATGTCTGTTCCAGTGAAACAATGTAGGTGTGACTTGTGTTTAGGAAAATATTTTCTGGGAGGCCTTTTGTTTGGGTGGGAACAGCTTAGATGTTCTGTATCTCTGTAGAGATCTGTTTTGATTTTTCAGTGAAAGTGTAGTAGCTACATCTTGTCACCTCTGTGTGCCATATTATAAATGTTCCTGTCCCCAGGCTTCTGAAAGACGTGCCAAATCTCTTTTTGGGAGTATTAAATTGACTTAAGGCCTCACAAGCAGGCAGAAAGAAATGTGTAGCAGGCATACTGGAGCAATTGCATGACAACTATTAAGATGGCAGCCTGTGAAAAATCATGCATAAGTTTTGGGCAGGAGGGGGTCTTTGTGTCTGCATGGCTTAGCGACCTACAGCCTGATAGTTCTTGCCTGCTGTTGGAACCTCGGTGCTCCTTTCCCTTAGGGCATTGTTTCCTCCTTCATTCTTCTGAGATTTTTATGCTTTCCATTGTGTTTTCTTAAATAAAAAGGCAACTCCAGAAGCAAACAAACAAAATTCCTTTCTTGCTTGACTTGTGCTTTTCACTTAGAAATGATTTTCCTTTCCAGTGTTATTAAAACCAGGACTTTTCTCAGCCAGACTGCAGCTGCAGAGCCAGTGGGGTAAAATGAGAATAGTGCTTGA
The DNA here is from genome assembly GCF_002078875.1 of Numida meleagris. Lineage (NCBI taxonomy): Eukaryota > Metazoa > Chordata > Aves > Galliformes > Numididae > Numida > Numida meleagris. The sequence goes on along the minus strand of NC_034409.1, from coordinate 62,838,949 downwards.
TTTGAGAGTTCATTTTTTTACCCCTCTTGAATTAAATGTTGATAATAGCAAAGTTACAAATCTGAAGATACTAAATGAAGACAGGAGTTCATTGTTCTCTTAACAGACTTTATATACAGCTTTCCCGTAGCTACATTGTGTAGTGAAGTGAGTTACTTTTTGGTAAATAGACGGGCTTTGAGGCCTCAGGTCCTTCACATCTGAAACAAACAATAGAAGCAATCATTAAAGCTAAATACCAAAGGGAAGGATTAAAAGGGTGTATTTTCTAGAAGTGTCTTGGGCAGTGCTCCTACCTCCAGCTGCTTGGTTTTTATCCTGGGGTGCTGTGTCCTTTTCTCATCTTGTCACACAGGACAGCTGTCTGGGCACGCATGAGAAGTCTAATCAGAAAACTGATCTCAGTTTAAAAATAGCCTTGCTGGAAGGAAAGATAGCGAACCTGGTCAGGTTGACAGTGCAGTCCCACAGTTGTTGTAGTGGCACTAATGGTCAGGTGGGGATGGCTTGGTGATGGGGCTGCTGTCAGTACTGCTTGGCTTTGAGGGAACCATGGTGGGTGACAAAAGTTGCGGTTGTTGCTTGATGGTATTGATTGTATTTGAGAGGATGTACTTTTGATACCTTTGGATGAAAGGAACGCTTCCAAAAGGAATTGTGAAAAGGTTACAATTTCTATGAGAGAATGGAGCAACAGATGATGATCAGATGATCTGATGATCAGAGGGCTGGAGCACCTCTCCTATGAAGACAGGCTGAGGGAGCTGGGATTGTTCATCCTGGAGAAGAGAAGGCTGCGGGCGACCTCATTGCAGCCTTCCAGTACCTAAAGGGAGCCTACAAACAGGAGGGGAGTCAACTCTTTACAAGAGTAGATAATGGCAGGACAAGGGGAATGGTTTTAAGTTGAAGGAGGGAAGATTTAGGTTGGATATCAGTGGGAAGTTCTTTCCTGAGAGAGTGGTGAGGTGCTGGCACAGGCTGCCCAGAGAGGCTGTGGATGCCCCGTCCCTGGAGGTGTTCAAGGCCAGGTTGGATGGGGCCCTGGACAGTCTGATCTAGTAGTAGATATGGAAGTTGGCAGAATTTCACTTTCAAGTAAAACTAAGTAGGAGACACTGTGTGTCAGGATTTGTTTATGAAGTGGTGGGGTGGAATTGACTTATCCAAGAAGGCCAAATGGTATCCTGGGGTGCATTAAAAAGAGTGTGGCCAGCAGGTTGAGGGAGGTGATCCTCCCCCTCTACTCTGTCCTGGTAAGGCCGTGTTTAGAATACTATGTCCAGTACTGGGCTCCCCAGTTCAAAAAAGACAAGGATCTCCTAGAAAGAGTCCAGTGCAGGGCCTCAAAGATGATACAGGTCCAGGAGCATCTCCTGTATGAGGGAAGGCTGAGTAACCTGGGTCTGTTCAGCACGGGGAAAAGAGCTGAGAGAGGATCTGATCAGTGTTTATAAATAGGTAAAGAGAAGTGGGAGGCCTTAATGGATGAGGCCAGGCTCTTCTTGGTGGTGTATATTGATAGGTCAAGGAGCAATGGCCTAAAACTTGAACATAGGAAGTTCCATACAAACATGTGGAAGAACTTCTTTACAGTAAGGGTGATGGAGCACTGGAACAGGTCGTCCAGAGAGGTTGTGGAGTCTCCTTCTATGGAGATATTCAAGACCCATCTGGATGCCTACCTGTGTGACCTATTGTAGGGAACCTGGTTTGGCAAGGGGGATTGGACTTGCTGATCTTTTGAGGTTGGACTTGCTGATCTCCCTTCCAACCCTTGCAATTCTGTGGAAAATAACTTTCTGTAAAGTCTCACCACACTTGAGAATGAAACAAAGTGACTTCACTTCAGTGCCTGAAGAAACCGTGTCCTAACCTTGGTGGGTCTGAGTGTTACTCACTAATACAAAAAGCCTCTAAGAGAAATTGAAAGGAAATAAAATTGGAAAGGAAGGATCTATCCGTCTTTCCTGTGTCATAGAACTTGTGTATGAACCAGGGTGCAGTCCACAGGAGATATTCATAGTTGCTCTTCTGTCATTCTCCTGTACTTTGCTCTCTAGTTTAGATAGGCATTTGCAGCACTGCAGGATTTCTGTCTATAGCCTGTTCTTATCTGGGAAAGTAGTGTTACCTTTTAAACCAGTGAGAATACTATTGATCTAACATCGTGCTGAAATCCTTTCATCTTGAGTTGTTCCAGCTATTTTATAAGAGGGATAAAAGCCTGCATCCCTTCGGCTTTTGAAGGGAAATGAGTGAAGTGCAGGGTTGTATTGTAGATGACCTTTGTGAACTTAGACACAGCTAGGATAAGAATCCACATCGCTTCCTGGGATCACTACATTAAGAAGGAGACGTGCAGTGTCTGTGGATATACATGTTTGAGGGCATGAAATAGCAACTTATGCATATACTAATGAATCCTTACATCTGTTTTCACATATGCATATGGGTATGAATTTGCAAGATAGTGTGAGTGTGAATAGATGCAGGCCTGGGAAAATTGTGATCGCTTGTAACTGTGCCACTTGGCACGTAGTGTGTGTACAAACACATGCTTACAAAATAGTATTCAAAGTAAAGTAATTTCTGCCTTCTCTTCCCTCTGAAAAGAGTCATGAACCCTAGATGCTTTTGTTTTTTTTTTTAAGTGCAATTACTACTAGTGAGAATCTTAAACAGTCTTTCCCACTTTCTTATTTTGGTGACTTTCTGAATGGGAACCGGCGCTGTATGACACTGTCCGCATCCCCAAGTAGTCAAGCCTAGTAATGGTACAGATGGAGAAGTGAATGGCATTGGAGTCAGCCCAACAACCGTCTTCAGTGTGCTCTGTGATTTAGGATTGGAGTAGTGGGTGAAGTTGGCAGTTTCACTGGACTCCATGTTAGGAAAGCTACTTCTAGGGATGTATAAATTAGCCTTTTATTTATTTCAAGATTTGAGATTCATAATAGTTTCACAAGAATGCTTCTGAAACTAATACTGTGTTTTGTTTGCTCTTATATCTACAGCATTATTGAAGCCCCTCCTTGACACCTTCAGTGTTGCTGAAATTTCCATTGTACTTTATGGTCTCTCTGTGCTACTTCTATTCCTTTTAATTTTTTTTTCTTGTTGTACCAAGAACATCAGTGCTTGGTTCTGTAGTCTTCCTGTTGGCACAACTATCATTCTGATGTAAATGTTGAAAGACTGCTGCTTCACAGGGGGAACACAGGCTGTTACATAAATTCCATGATTTTACTACTCCATGGCTAATTTGAGAAATGGGAATACAGCATTCTGTGCTCTTTGGGTCAGCCCTGAGTTATCAATTAGTTAGTAGTAATTTTGTATCATTAGCTGCTCTTTCAGGAAACCAAGGAGCAAGTATTTCTGTTTTTACTGACTTTGTCATTGTAATACATGCTGAACTTGAATGACAAAGATGGAGTTGATTGTGATTCTTCCCTCTGGTGTCCTGTTCCTGCAAACCTCATAACTAATTGTTGGGATTGTTCAGTCTGGAGAAGAGGAGGTTCAGAGGTGCCCTTATCACTCTCTATAACTACTTGAAGGGAGGTTGTAGTGAGCTGAGGGTCGGCCTTTTCTCTCTTGTAACTAGTGACAAGGGGGAATGGCCTCAAGTTGCGCCAGGGGAGATTTAGGCTGGACACTAGGAAGTGCTACTCTTCTGAAAGAGTGGTCATGCACTGGAATGGGCTGCCCAGGGAGGTGGTGGAGTCACTGACCTTGGAGGTGTTCAAGAAACGTTTAGGTGTTGTGTTGAGAGACATGGTTTAGTGGGGTTATTGGTGGTAGGTGGATGGTTGGACTGGATGATCTTGTAGGTCTTTTCCAACTTAGCTAATTATATGATTCTATGATTCTAATGCCTTTATAAAAAAAAAAAATGCTACCTATATGCATATTCAGTCCATGAGCTCCCTATAAATTGGCTACTCTTCTCAGCTGAGCCTGGGAGCCGTACTAAAATATGAAGTATAGCAATCCTTCACAGTACTAGTTCTGGCAGCATTCACACATTGTTTTCTTAAGGTGTCTAATAACAGGTGGAGGGGGGAGGAAATCACCAAACAAACTAGGAGGCAGGGAAGATCAGTGCATGAGCCATTCTCATACAGTAGAAACAAGTAAATTAATAGGCAGTCATATAATAGTTTCAAACTTGAACTGAGTTGGAGTCAGTAATTGAGGATCAGTATATGCACGCTTACCCATTTTCCAAGGCAGTGTGTGATCCTGTTGCTAGTGCAGTATTTGCTTCTGGAGTAAGGCAGTGTGCTACATCCAGTTGTGATCTTTCTCCATGGATAGATTTCCTCACTTGAAATCACTGTGCCCTAGGATATACTTCTTTTTAAACATCACTCAGTACAATGGAAGTGATTTCTTCCCTGTTTGTTCCTGTGTGCCTTTTTTTTTTCTTGATCACACTGAGCTATTTGCTTGCAAATTAAATTATGGAGATGACTTCCATAAACTGGTAGGTCGCATTTCAGAGACCTTTTCTGTGTGTGTGTGTGCTTCAGGTCAGCCAGCAGAGAATAGGCAGCTCAGTTTTCTAGGAGTTATGTAGAGCAACATTGCAGAGCTCTTGCGGCTCCTGCTTGGCACATTAATAGGGATGAAGCATAAGATTAACAAGGAAAAATGAAATTGGTACTACTGCCTTCAGAAAGGGAAGAAGCAGAACAGCTTTATGCGGCTTTTGTCTTCTAATGCCAGCTTATTAATTTTGGTAAGCCTGACTTGTCTCTTATTTTCATCATACTTTAGAAAGACTCCAGATTTTTATGGCTGTTTTTAACACTTCTGACTGAGTATATTCTGCTATGTAATTAGAAGTGCTGACTGCTGGTTCTGTAGAAAGATGGTAAATCATGCCTAGGCCAGTGCTGACTTTGATGATGAGACATAACAAGAACTCAAACAATCCATAGACTTGATGACTGTGTTTTCTTATCTCACTTAGGTGCAGTTTGTCAGCTGGAGGAAGTGTGTGTGGTGCAGATTTTTTTTCTTTTTTCTCTTTTTCTTCAGGCTCTGTTCTGACTTCTTGAAGCATTTAAATGAGCAAACGACTTTCTCCTTTTCCCGATCTAGCTTGTTCTTTCGGTCTGTCTGAGATGCACTTCACAGACAGATTTTGTGTAGGGTTTTTGAATGGCTGACTTGCCAGAAGTGAAGACACAACTTGGACAGCTTTGTAAACAGCAGCGTTAAAAACAAAATAAAAAAATCTAAAAACTGTGTGCCTTGCTGCTCTAAACTTTGTACTTTCTCTCTTGAAGACAAAGTCCCTTCTTTCCTCAGTAAGTTGAAAAGAAGCCACAAATCTAAGCTGGAACTTGGTGTCTTGACTGGAGGCATTCGAGGTATTTGTTCTGGGATTGAGCTGTGTCTTCAGCCTCCATAGGCATTCAAGATCTCCTGTTAAGGGCAAGTGAAAGGGGCCTTTCCCAGTTCTCTCCTGCTCTGATGTAGTGGACATCAGTAGACAGACAAGAATCTGTTGTGTGGCTATTTGATAGGGCATTGTTCCTTGGCTGTCAGTCCCTTGGGCTTTCTGGCGTGGGTGTGGTATACAAAAAGTCTGTAAATTGAGGCAGTGCTGCAACAGGATTTTGTGGCAAAAGGTAACTTCCTGCTCTTTACGAGGATCAGTTTTGTTATGCTGCAGTGATAGTTGTCTCTCTTAAGTGGCCTTCCTCACAGACCTGGATTCAGATGTTCCACTGAAGTCATTTTGGGACCCAAGAGAGATGTCAGCTTCACACTTCTTGTCTCTCTCTGGTATCCAGTGGAACCTGTGACTTCTCTACACACCACAGAAGAAATTAGATGTCCAGAAATTCAAGGCTCTGGCCCCAGAGAAGTGTCAGGCTTGAAAATAAAGAGAGAGACTGCGGTTAGATAACGGGAAGGAAAAGGCCCACTGTTACCATTTATTAATTACTAGTCAGCTTCCTTTGTGGGGAATGCTCATCAGGGAGAGATTGACTTCCCTGTAAGTGCCAGTTCTGTGGTGTGGGGGAAGTAAAACTTCAGACTCTGGCTCTGAGAGGAGAGGGCTGCAAAGAGCTTGAAGCATTTCAGACCAAAACTTGATTCATTTTGGTGTTCCCTGGGACTTTCAGTCTGGTGTGGCAGTACGAACTTACTCAGACTCTGATTTTATGGTAATTTTTTCTTTTTTAAGAAACAACAGCAATGAAGAACCCCACCAAATGTTACCTTCTGTTATTTTTTCGTGAAATAGCTAAAGCTTAGGAGGCTATCTCATACATAGCTGCATGTTTCCTCTGCCTTTCTGTGAAAGAGAGTGGCTTCTTGGAAAATGCGTAGCCTTCATACTGTTTTCATAACTTGTGTGTTCTGTGAAAAAGGCAAGATACTTCCATTTCCTATTATTGTTGCACAAAAGTCAGGAGCGCAACCCAGTACGTGCAGCATGTTAGTAAGACTTATGTTGTTTTTCTCATGTATTTGTGTATGTGCAGCAGCAGCTGCTATTTGAACTTTCATTGCTCTCCTCTTTTCCAGGCATATTATGCTTACCACTTGTGTTATGACTATGCAGTGGAGATTCATTTAGCACAATGAAGAAATGCAGTTTTCTTGAGTATCTTGCTTCTTGGAAAATGTTCAAGTGAAGTGTATCCTGTGCTAACAGAGCAAATCTTTGAGATTTGTCAGCTTGATGATGCGTCATGTTCTTTTGCGTAGCTGATTTTCTCCTGTAGTGAAAAGACATTTATAAACGCCACCATAACAAGTGAGCACACTGAATTTAATAGGTATGACAGCGTGCACGCCAGCTCTAAGAGCTTCTCTGAAGCTTTGTATTGTACATTACTGCTGCAGTTTGGTTTGCAGAAAAAAATGTTTTCTTCTGCTTGTGGAGTTGAAACTTCACATGCAGCTGGGGATTGCCCTGCAGTGACAACAGGTTTGGGACATGTGGTGCTGTTTGGTTCAACTTTCATGAAGAAGAAGCAGAGATATAAACCAGTTTCATTTGACTCTGTGAGGTTACTGTGCCCAATAAGTGAGGACAGGCCTGTTGACATTAGCTCAGTTCTGACATAAATGCCCTATTCTATTCTTTACAAAATGAATACATAGATTAGTTTTAAGTATTACTTTTGGCAGTAATGTGATTTAAATCCTTTCTAAATAAACGCAAGCCTTGTTACAAATGAGGTAAATAAGTATCATTGCATAATTAAAAACATCATTTGAGGAGCAGAATTTAATCCTAAAGAAAGCTGTGTGCCTAATTCTCTTTAACTATTCCCCTTAATGGATGGATTTTGACCACCTTTCTTTGTCAGTAGCGAGGTACAGAAATGTAGCATCTTGCTGACTCTGCAGGTAATAAACATTTTCCCATCCTGTTTCTGATGAATACTCTAATGTTTGTAGTGTCATCTTACACATTAGGGCTGTCTGCTTTACTGGGTCACAGCCCATAAACCAAAACAGCTGCTTTACCTTTTTCTTCTCAGGGTAGAACTCCATGTTTGGAGCGCAAAGCACTCTGTGCAAAGAAGATAACTGTAGAGTTGCAGTTCTGGGGAGTGGGCTTGGCTCTATCACCAGCTGCTGTCAGCTCTCCCTGGACTTTGTTTGTGGACAGATAGTGGCTCTTGAAAAGCCAGAGCTGTGTCAGTATGTTGAAGTGCTGCAGACTAGCTGGGGAGAGCTCAGTTTGCATAGAATGTGGTGTTTGTGTGGGTATTCTTCTCTCAAGTGGGGCATCATTTAACTGTTCAAGTGAATTCATGCAGCTAGGGAGAAGGTCTGGACTAGCATCTGTTGGGAAGAGAAAGTAAGGTTGATGGCGTGGGCTGAGGCAAAGAGGCAGTGTGCAGAAAGGGAAAACTTACTGCAGGTGTTCTTTAGTTTTAAATTGTTGACAAATTACCTTGATTATGACTTTGCCAGAAGCTTTCCTCACAGTAAAATCGAAGGAGTTGGTTTGCACAGAGATCAGGTGTATTGATGTCATCCTAAATAGTGAGGATGTGATATTCTGCACTCCCTCTAGGTGCATTTCCAGCATTGCAGAGGTAGCCTTTTTGGAATTGGGCTCAGTCACAGCAGGAGTAGCTTTCTCTTCACAGCAGGACGCTTCCTGCAGGACTTCCTACAGGGCGTAAGGAGACAGGATCCAAATTGCGGTGAGAACTGGTGGAAACTTTAGGCTCTTCTGAAATACCAGCTTTGTAGGCTTGCATCCTTGGAAACCTGAGACTGGACAAATTAGTTGAACTGGAAAGTAGCTTTAAGTTGAGAAACTTTTCAATTTCTAGAAAAAAAAAGTATGCCCTGGAATAAATACTTAGTCTTCTGAGTGTTTTCATAGCCTTCTCTTTACGTCAGGTGAGCTTGATGGCCTCTCAAAGATTTTTGTTTGTGCAACAAACAATTTAATCAACTTTAAGTTAATTTGGACTTTAAAGGCTCTAGTTGCTTCAGCAACTGCTAGGAGCTGAATTAAGTATGTTTTGTCAAACATGAAAAGTCTAGCATGGTGTGGTATTTCTTGGGTAATGGAGGGAGAGGAAGGGTCATGGAAGAAGAGCTGAGAGTCTCCATCTGAGTCCCTGTGAAACTTGCTGTCCAGTTTGCTAGGATGTGCACTGGAGGAAAGGCCATCTATGTAAGTTTGCTCCTGTCTTGTTTCCCCCAGTGCCTCAGATATCTCACTCTGAGCTGTTGAGGAGAAGCTTCATTATAATGCACTAGCTTATTTAATTGGTCTTCTGCAGAAGATCAGGAACTGTTTTTCCTGCCCTCTTACAGTGCACACTCGTATTCCACACCATTCTGGGAGAGGAGACTGCTTTGTAAGGTGCACTCAGTGAAAGTATGTTGCTGGTAATACGTAGTGGAAAGAAAGAAATCTATCCATCTAGGTAGAGAGACTTTCTGGTAGGTTTCTGGTTGTGTAAAAATATGAGGAAATTTCTGCAGAGCTGGATGATCTGCTTTACAGTAAATGTCTCTACCCTATTTACTTTGTTGGGATGGTATCCGGTGAACTGACAGTTGCATCCCCTCCGCACTTTAGAGATGGGAAAGGCTTACTGAGGTTTGAGCTGAGGTGGCTGTAGCCCTGCTTGGCACACTGGCTTGAAAAGGTCCTGAATCGCATCCCAGTCACAGGGCTTCCAGGGCTACTTTTCGGTAGAAGGTAGAGTTTTAACCTCTTGCTTTTAACTCCTTGCTCTAAGAGTCTGTGTGTTGATGCTCTTTGTGCCTTAATTTTTCAAGCACTGGGGCTAGTGGTCCCCCGTTGAGTGTTAGGATAACATTCTGTCAGTTCAGAGGCTCAGAAGATTTGCTTTACTTCAGGAACCTTTGTCTGTTGTGGCCTCATGTAAAAGCAAGTAGTTTGTTGGTGAGCCTTTTTCTTAGATGGAAATGGATCGTTATCAAAGTAAAGATGTTTTGGAATAGATACAGATGATTCTGCAGTGAAGTTTCTCTACGACAAATTTTGCCAGAGTTAGGCTAACAAAATTATGGTTTTGCAATTTAGTCAGGCCTGTTCACTTACTTACACAGTAAACCTAGTAACCGTTGTGAGAATGGTCTCTGCTGAATAGTGACTTCACAAATAGCTTTATCAGGTGAGTAAGAGAGGCTGTTGCTGGATCTTAAATATTGGTAGAGTCCTATTCCCTAGCTATTAACTGGAAATATCTTCTTATGTAAGAACCTTAATCCATGGTAATACAAAACCCTTGATAGAGGTTTAGAGGAAGGAAGTTGGAGTTTCCTCGAGGTCATGGCTAGTTGTTAATTCTCTTTAAGTTTTTGACATCAAACTACCTAAGCAACTAGATACACAGTGAAGCAAGTTTGCAGATACCTCATCAACTCATTGCTTAGGCTACTTCTGGTCACACTCCTCTTCTGTTAGGTAAAGATTCATTCAGTTTTTTTAGATTTTGCCACTGGTTGTTTCATGAATCTCAAGAAAGATAGTCTTTAATGGCTTGTGTTTAAATACAAGAAGAGATTGAGTCACTGCCTCTCCCACCTCCTCTCATCTTAGATCAAGTAGAAATATGGAAAAGACAGTAACATTTTGCATCCTTCCACTGGATCTGTTAATGTAAGCCAGGGCTTTGTCCTTCCCATTAAGGTATTATCACCATTATTTCGGTCTCCTTAGGAGGTGAAGTAACCTCTTAAAAGCACCTGCAGTCCAAACTACTTAGTACTTCCTGTAAAGACTTCCTTCCAGATTGGGCAATGCTGCTAGAAAGGCTCTTCCAAGTTCAGGGCACAGTGTGAATGTTTTGTGGGAGAACAGGTTTGCAGTATATTTACTGGGAGGTTTCCAAGTGCTTGTGGATCTTCCTGATAAAGAGAGGTGTTTGGGAGCTGCACTGGATCATGAAGATCTGTGTAGGTTTGCTGTGCTCCACAGAGAAGCTTTGTGAGTGCATCATCAAGAAAGAAAGGCCAGGTGCACAGCATTAGTGAATCTCATCTTGTAGAAGAACCTGTGTAAGTCAGCCGATTCCTGGCTCTTTTCCTTTTCTAGTTTGATTTGGGCTCAGCTCAACTTACTGAACAGCTGTAGATTTAGCTTTTCCTTCCCTTCTTATTTCAGAGTGATATATATTTGGCATTCAGTGCCATTAGGCAAGCAAAATCCTTGTCCAGATCCTTGACTTAATTTGAAGAAATAAAGATAAATACATCTCTCTTAACATTCTGCTAGTCTGTGGGAAATGTGCATTAATGCAGGGGAGGCTGTGGAGGCCATTTTCTTACTCTAGTACTGGTTGCAGCTTGAGTGTAGGCTATTTTTTAATGACATTTAAAATGATTCCAGAGGCCTCATTTTGTTGCTAGCCCCTGGATTTCTTTGGCCAAACAACATATGCTCAAATTATATGTTAAAATGTTGGCTTTTAAACATGTTAAAACACACAATGGGGTAATGCTATTTTCTTACAGTATAACATCTGTCAGTGTTCATTGTGTCCTATGGAGCTTGGTTGCCACCACTGATATACAGTGATTCATTGTATGCTTCGACTTGAACATGATTTCATTCTATGCCAGTGATGCAGGTACACTAGATGTACTCTGGGCTAGATCAATTAGCTGGGTGCTAGACTTAAGTAGTAGACTTATTAAGTAACTTTTATGCTAATGTACAAAATCATTAGCGGTAACTTGAGTTTTGAGTCTGCAGCTATGGCAGGGTGTCACATTCCGGTCACATTCTGGAAGAAACTGGGTTCATCTTGGTTGACTAATGGCTGCAAACTTCTTGCCAGTACTATTCCTTTCTCAAGGCATACTATCAAATATTTTGTTTTATTCTTAAATAAACAACTATTTAAAAGCGTACTTTGTTTTAACTTGCATGAAAGCTGTATGAGGGATGTAATTTATGATAAAGATTTAACTGTAATCTTGCAAAATTTTGAGCCTTGTAACTGCTGCTGTGTTCAGTATTCAGCTCTCCAAGCAGGGTAAGGAGTATGTCTGAGGAACAATCATAATAAAGCTCAAAATAATAATTAAAATCTGGAACTTTGAATAAGTGGATATCTGATTCTGAATATGAAGTATCTGAAGTTTATGTGCTTTGTAATCTGAGAAACGGGTGTGCATGGGGGAAGGGGAAATCTGCTTTTCCCCAAATATTCATGATATCGATAGCTTCTCCAACCATCCTCCCAAAAAATGTTCAGTGAAATGAAAATATTTCAATGGAATAGCTTTTGACAGAGAGAAGAAGCCCAGAGATAGGAGCTTTACAGGGAGGTTTCTGACGGGATGTTTCCAAGAGGCTCCCATACTAACCTGTTCTTCCTTGCTGGTTTAACAATGTGGGGTATGCAGACTGGACTCCTGCCGAAATTTAATTTGGAAGATGGAGGGGAATATTTACTCTTTGAATGCCAGATTGCCCATAATACAACAGGGCCAGTAGTCATCCTTACTTTCAGTCTTACCTGTTGAATTATGTATCAAGAGCTGATGATTCAGGATACTGACTGCTCTGAACCTGCACTGGCACCAGTGGGAAGAAGGCCACTGGCATCATGAACAGGCAGTGGGGCTGTAATCATCAAAATCCCTGGTGCTACTGCCACACTTGTCTGTGGTGAGCAAGGGGTGTGTGCGTATTTATATATAAACATGTGTACCATGAGCTCACGTGGTCTGTATGGTTGCACTGCATGAACTGAAATTGAAGTTGTATCTATCCTTGAAAAGCAGACATCTTTCCTTCTATTCCCTCTCTCTTCCTTACGGTGTATCCTATTTCATTTCTTCTGAGTGCCCCAGATGTGCCCAATAGGGGGGGACGCTTTTTCTTCTGTAATTCTTTTTATTCTGGAGCCTTATTCAGTGCCTGTCTCTGTTGGTCAACTGTGGCAGATGTATTTTGTTCCTAGAAACCAGCACCTTCTTATATGTAAAATATACCTTTGACTAAACAGATTGTGTAAAGCTTTCATATTAAGTGCCAGGTAAGTTGTTTCAAACAGCAATGAACTCAAATTCAGATGTTTCCGGCTCCAGAGAGCTCATTTGCAAATGACATTGCTCTTCTCATAACCTTCACTTAGTCTAAAAATGCTTACTGCTTGTGTGAGATTTCAAGGACAGTGTTTTGCAGGAGTGACAGGCTTTTTTTAACTGCGATTCATGTAGTAGTTTATAAACAAGATATTCTGACTGAACATTGAACGTTTGAAAATATGACCTCTGCTAAGGTTTGTTACATATTTCAACACAAAGATGTTCTTTTAAAAAGCAGAAATACTCATAGTTTCTTCCCTGACCCTGTGGGCCTGCTTGTCTGTGGGTGAAGTATTGCTTAAAAGGGCAGGTAAGGTGCTGCAAATTAAGGCATAGTCCTGGCCTAAAGATTACTAGGACATTGAGGCAGCAGTTTGGTTCAAACAGTTTGGTTTTCAGCATCTAAACAGCTTCTGAAATTAGACTTGAAAACTTAGCTTGTTTTGTTTTGTTCTGTCAAGGTTAGTAACACATCAACTCTGGAGAGTGTTAATTCAAGGCTTGCAGCACAGCTTGGAGAGAGGAAGTGTATGTGTGAGGCACTGCTAGGAGAGGCCTCTCCGAGCAGTCAAACAGGTGCTCATGCGCCGTGATTCGTTTTACTAGCTGTAATACAGAAGAATGAGGAAGCTAAGTGCAGCTCTAATGCTTTTGTAACACTCAAAGCTTAGCACCTCTGTGCATCTCTGAGGTTTACTAACAGAAGAGAGAGCTTTTGTATGTTGGGGTAACCTCAGGCCCTGCATCAAGGATAGCAGTCCCAATTGTGTTCAGGGTACTTGGGGTTGGGACTGCCTTTACCACATGCATTTGTGGAGCTCAGCATGTGGCCAGGCAAAAAGCTCAGCTAGGGAGCAGCAGAGTGCACAAACTGCTTGACACTTGGGTGCTCTTGGTGTTCTGCTGGCAGAACACTTTGGATCTGGGTCTTTGTGAATTCTTAGTGTCGTTCCCCACCTTCAGATCTTGGTGAGTCAGCTGTGCAACCCTGTGCTAGAGAATGGTGAAAGAGAAGTCACAAAGGTGCTTCTACAAAGGAGAAAAAAAAAAAAGCTAATGAAAGTAGTTAGTGCCAGTGGTCTAACACTCATCTTCCTTAGATCTAAGAAGTATTGAGCTGGTGCTCAACTATTGAGTGGCACCTTCTAATCATGTTTTCAGTGAAGCTTGTCACAGGCTTTGTAACTGGGGTTTCAGTATTAACCTGAGATGGCTGGCAGGAGCCTGAAGAATGCTTTCCACTTTGCAAGGCTGGGGAGTCTTGATAAATCACTTGCTGGCAGGCTGCACTGCTGTAGCAAGGGTGGAGCCTGTCTGCTGTTCTGTTGTCGGTTCCTTTGCATTTCAGGGTGCTGACTAGAATGGTGAGTAGTCTGTTCATGGTCTTTTTGGTCCTTTTTTTGTTACTGTTTGGCAGGTGATCTGCAGTAGGACTACGAGAAGAGGTTTCATAGTCTGTTTCAGGATTTACTCAACCCAAAGAGGTAGAAGCTGAGATAAGCTGTCTGCCTATCGTGGAATTATCCCACCTCCTACCCCACCCTTACCGTTCCTTCTCGTAACAAGCTATTTGGAGACAGAAGCTTGGCACCTTCCAGATGTCTACGGATTACCGTAAAAACATATTTATTAGCTCTTCTGTTTTTCTAGGGGAATAACAGCTGCCATGGTTAGAGAAGGCTCTGTGTTAAGAATTCCCCGTCTTCACAGGTTACAGGCTGCCTTGGCACAGCTGATTGTTGACATGTGGAGCGCTTCAGCTTAGGGTCACCAGTTCAAACACAGCCCTAGTCAGCAGTGGAAGAAAGCTGTTGCCACAGGAGGTTTTTTAATGAAGTGAGCTGGCAATTTGTCAAGCTCTTCGGGCACGGGTTTCTGCAAAACTACCATAAATGGTACTTGCAAATAATCTTGGAGTCAAAGAATTAAGCAGGTGTCAATGATAATCCAAAGAAACGAAGTAGGCACACAGGGAGTAACAGGCACTGAGCAGTCAGGCTTGTGCAGCTGATAAATGGAGTGTTTATGCATTCCTTCCCGAACTTCAAAACTAGTCAGTAAAGCAGTGAGAAGCTTGTAACTATATTCATCTACATTTTACTGTCCAGATAAAAATAGAAAGCCGTAATAATAATGCTGCTGGGTAAGCAAGGCACCATTAGAGCTGCGCTTTCGTGGTCAGGATGGGCAGCCCTTGAATTCTGTTTGACTCCCAGACCACTTTTTTTTGGTTCCAGCAGATTTTTCAGGGTCTCTCTTAGATTGGTCTTGGGCATACTGTTCATTGAGTTGTTGTTTTGTTGTGGCAGAACTGAGGCTGACTTTCCTTCACTGTAATTAACCCCTGGGAAGAAATAAAGACTTCCCCTGTTGCCCTCCTATGAACTTTGCATAGAATGTAATTGCCCTTCTGGCTGCTGTAGAGCAAAGGATGTGATGGTACCATCCTTCTCTCCACCTGTTTCCATTGTTTGAGATTTAATTCAACAATTTGCTTGAGCAGCTGAGGTGATTACAAATGCTGCACCACACTAACAATGTTTGGACTGTAATTTTCCTTTTGTAGGCTGCCTTCTCCATCCCACTTATCCCTTTCCCACTTACCCTCACATGCATGCTCAAAGCCTGGCTACACAGCTCCGTTCATAGAAATCTAGTTATTCCTTGGAGATAAAAACAAATGAAAATAACCGGCCCTGAAGTTTCTTACTGAGAACAGTGGTGCTAAAAGCTGTTCTGGCTGGAGATGTGAACTTGGAATAGGTCTTAAAACAACTTTGTTTTTCCTCCTCTCCCTCTCCACCCCAGTCTTGCCACACTGTGGTCAGAAATCCTTTTTTTAAGCTCAAGATGGTTTGGGATATTTTCTTTGACTGAAGTCAATGTATAGGCTGAAACATACGCTCCTGGCATGAAATCATCTGCTCTAGGGAGAGAACAACTGCCACATCGCCAGGGTTCTGTCTGACCTCACCCGTGAGCCTGTGAGACAAGGAGAAAAAAAATAAGTGATAGCATTCACTTTTTGCTGAACTGTATGTGTGCTCTAAGAACTTCAGCTAAGAGTGCAGCAGCTCACTTGTATTACACTTGTATGTTGTTTCTCCTGATCTGCCCTTGCCCTTTAAAATCAGAGATGATAGATTTCTGCTTTACACCTGTGCCTCTTTCGTTATGTTCCAAAGAGTGTGCGGTTCAGTGTGTGAACTCTGTCCTGGTTTGATTGGTAGGTGGTGATGTAAGTGTGCATAATTCAAATGCATTAATTTCCCTGGAGTGTAAGACTGGAAGGTGGGAGAGTAGCCAGCAGGATATGTGCTCTTGGTCTGGAGAAGTAATGAAGTAAGGGAGCAAAAATGCTGGAGCAGCCTGCTTTATTGTACCATGTAAGAGACAGCATCATCATCTGAGGAGGATGCTGGAGTGCTAGGGAACAGACAAATTTTGTGTTGCAATCAAATAGAGCTCCTCATAATGTAGACTTTGTGGAGGCTACAGGAGCTCTACTTTAAAATGGTGGCAAGCTGGCAAAAATAGGGTTTAAACTAGGACTGGGTGTAGACATTTGTGGCTGAATGCTGATTGTATGACACTAACTGAATGTAGTTGTTGCTTTATCTGGTCCAGTTCTTCTTGTGAGTATGCCCTCATCTTGCTGCTTTGAAGATGAGTAAATAGGTTTTTATAGTGAGGACAGAATGTGCTTTCTTGGCAGGAGGCTTGTTTCCAGCTGAATTTGTCTTCCTGTTTCTCTAAAACTTCTCTTTTCTGGATCTTGGGTGCACTTGTTAAACATGTTACTTAGATTCAATCATGCCATATAAAAATCCCTGCCGATGTGAAGGAAAAAAAAGTCTGACCTGGATTTGTAGCTGACTCATAACCCTTTAAAGGATCTGAAGAATCATATATTTTGGCTTTGGAAATAAATAGGAAAGACTGTTGTAGAAAATTGTAGTTGTTCAAGCAGTAGTTGTTTTCTGTCTGCTTAGGGAAGGCTTAATTTGCTACTTCCTTGCAAACATATAATCATTGTGCTATCTTTAGCTGTTTTGTGGTACAACTTCACCTCATGAAAGACAGAATAACACAGATGGTTTACATTTTCCTGAACAAAACATACTCCAGGAGAGTAGGCATGCTCTGAAGCTCTGCGCTTTGAGCAACTTGCTGACTGAAGGTGGTATATCAGTTATATTTTAAAAGTGTATACAAATAATCTATGGAAATAGGGTTTTTGACATTTCAGGCCCATATCAGCTCAAAAAACCTCTTCTGTTGAGATACTTTATTCACAGATAATTTATGTAAGCTTCTGAGATCTTGCAAGATCTTGCACCTGGGTTGAGGGAACCCCAGCTACCAATACAAGCTGGGGGATGAAAGGATTGAGCCCAGCCCTGCTGAAAAAGATGTGGGGGTAACGGTGGATCAAGCGGAGGCTGGATCAAGCCCTGGGCAACCTGTTCTAGCTGTGGTGTCCCTGTTCATTGCAGGGGAATTGGACTAGATGACCTTTAAAGGTCCCTTCCAATCTAAGGATTCTGTGATTCTATGCAGCCCTGGTTTGAATTGTCAGATAATCAGGTGTTCATATTGAAAATAGGCCATGAGCCAGAGCCTTAAGCTCAATCCTCTGAAAGTTGTATTAATTAGAATTGAGCATTGGTCAAAGTTCACCATAGCAAGATGCTATAAATGCTTCCACTATACCAGTCCTGTACCTGTTTTTCTAAATGTTGATATAAATGGTGAAGAAATGCTTCAGGCTTACTTTTGTAAGAAAAAAAAAAAAAAATGTGTAGAAGTCTTAGAGCTAAGTCACTGTAAGGATAAGAAAAGGAAAAATATTTGATGGGGGAACTTCTTTCATATTTTATTTATGTAAACCTGAACTTTTTTAAAATCAAAACTACAGGCTTTATTGAAAGCTGTTTTGTGATTCTTGTTCTACTTTCAATCTGTGGGTAGGAATGGCTTTTTAGCATTGGCTGTTTTTAATTTCTAAAGTCTTTTCTGGCCAAAAGATCAGGTATGACATCTGGAGTTAACCAGTGAAGTGAAGTCTCTCTAATTTGTTCTTTGCTTGTATACTGTGTGATTAATATTGAATACAAATGATTACATTGAAAACCTTAATAGCGACGGTAACCTTTTGCTTATACCATTCTCATTAAACCAAGTCACTTTTGTTTGTTACAGACAAATCAATTCTCTGCAGAGTGCAAATGCATTCCCAATAGGAATGTGTGGGTTTTGCCTGGTTGGTGCTTATGGAAACTCCTGGGAGACTTCAAAGTGTGGCCTGAATGTCCAGGAATTGTTGAAACACTGTTCTGAAACCCGTGTCACTTGAAGTAAAAGCATCAGTGTTGGAAAACTGGCAGGGATGTGGAGGGAAAAGGAAGCACAAAAGTCAGTGGTTATGTTTGAGTACTGTCTGGCCACGTCTCGGGTTTTAGGTGAGATGTGTTAATGCTCAGCAGTTCCTGGGATTTAGTTGCAGATGTGGATAAGGTAGCTGTTTTCACATCCAGTTCTGGCATGCTTTTGGCTGCCCAAGGAAGACTTTAAATAAATAAAAAAGCCATGACTGGTAAACTTGTGGTAATTGCATGAGAACAAGAGTTGTTTGTTGCCAAGATTATACTGAGTTGTGGTTCCTGGTTTTGAGGGATGGCAATGTTGGCAGAGGTAGAACTGTTTGTTGTACTAATGCAATTACAGTGGATCATAATGGGTGGTATGACACAGCTTTGATTTGGGTGTCTTCTGGCTTTTAAATACATGGTAGGTATACACCTCTAATTTACTTTGTCTGACAGTATGCAGTTTTGGTTGTGGGATTTTTTTTATTTTTATTTTTTTTTTAAGTTCAGAAAGCTGTTATTTTAGTAGTTAGTAGACATTCTTCTTTCCGTCATAGAGAGTGGTGACACAGGCTCTCACAATAAAGTGACATAGGAAACGAGTAACTGCTTATAGCCCGGATATTGCAATTGTTTTCCTTCAGGAACTCTTTATACATAAATATAATGTATGCCTCCGTAGACGGGGTGTGAAGGTAGTTGCCCTTGCTTGCCTGCTCTTTTCTCCCATGCTTAACTCTGCCGCTTCTGAAAATCTTGCCTGAAAACATGCCCATCAGTTGGTGTAGACACTGTGTATTCCCTGAATTGAGATTCCCAAAGAAAAGGAGCATGAAGGTTGTCCTGTCTAGTTGATGGCTCTGTGGCTGTCTGTGAGGGCTTGAAGGGAGAATGACTTGGGACACTCGGGTAAGGAAAATCTCAAGTATTTGTGATGACTTTTGAACTCATCTACTGCCAGGCACCCAACCTACTTGAGCTCTGAAAATATTAATGGATAGGGCAGACAACATTGAAATGCAAACGTTCTGTGTGTAAGCCCTTAAACATCTCACACTGGGATGCTTTACGTCTCACAAGTTCTTTGCCCTCACACAAAAATAAAGCTGTGGATATTTGTCTAATTTTCTTTCAAAACTGTAGGAAATATAATCTAGACAGCTATGCTTTGTTTCTGCTGTTATTTCTTTAAATAGTCTTAATTTTAAATGCTTTGAACAACAGACTTCCACAGCTTCCCTTGACAGTGTGCCAGGTTGATATGAGAGCAAACATTCAGTTTGTTCCACAGCGCTTCTGGTGTGGGTGTGAGCTTTTCTTTACTGCTTTGTCACAGTTCCCAGCTGCAGCCCTTTGGATTGCCTGAATTGCAGTTCCTCCAGGTTTTTTGGGAGCCAGTTAGCTGTAGTCCTTAAAAGCCAAATGAAGATTCTGGAATGAAGTTTTGCTTGGTGTGCGGCTGCCATATGCGCAACAAAAGGAAGGTAAAACTACAGGTTTTAGAAAATGAAATAGGATGTGGTGGTAGTAAAAGAGCATTTGGAACCTTTCTTAAAGAGGTAAGCAAGGTGAAATATCTGAGTTTCTCAAGAGGCATTTCCTTGAAGTATCCAGTGTCTGAACTCAGCAGGAAGATGCAGACAAATGATTTGTATTCTTTCTTTGTTAGTAAGCAGGCTGTAGGGGTTCCTGGCTTAGCTTGTACTGTTTCTAGTTAAACCTAGTAGCACTGCAACTAAAACGAATGAACAAATGATTTTTATGTTTTTCTTGAACATAACGTTTTGAGGTAACAGGAGCTACAAGATTTTTTTCTCTAAAAATACGGATATTAAAAAAAAAAAATCCTCTGTCAAGACATTGATAAAAAATGATTAAAAATCAACAATTTTCAGTGACTTTGCAAAACCAGGGAGGCTATTGTTCTTGCAGCCTCTTCCCTAGGTGTAGGAATCTATAGGGTGTTTTCTTGATTTGCCTAAAACAGCTGAATATCGCCCTGTTGCCTAAGGGGTGGGTCTCATCTTGTCGCAAACTCTGTGTTTCTTTTCCTCTTCTGTTTCTGTTATGATAATTGTACAGCCTGTGGGGAGTTGTATCGTATCTGACTGAACAGGCTTGTCTTGTTTCGTAGGTTAGGGGATGGTAGTACTGGTGCGGTCTTCAAGTTAAACTCATTCTTAGAGCCAAAATCAGGGGAGTAAGAGAAATGAATCCCTTTCTGTGGTGGTATGGCCCTAAATCGACTTAAGCAAGCATGAATTCTGGCAGCTGGAGATCCTGGTTGCATGTACTGTTAGTTATTGCCTTGAACTGTGCATTAACAGGAAGAGTATGTGGCTAAATTTACAACCGCAGAAGTGGTGGTGTTCTTTTCTGCAGTATCATTATGTACTTAATGTTATTGAGTGATATGAGTAGACCCAGTGAAACCACAGGACTAGAGGAGAAAGCTGTGAAAATGCGGAACTGGTTTTGGTGAGCAAGCATGTTTGGCCTTTCTGAAGGCAGAAATCATAGAATCATACAATTAACTAGGTTGGAAAAGACCTACAAGATCATCCAGTCCAACCATCCACCAACCACCAAGAACCCCACTAAACTATGTCTCTCAACACTACATCTAAATGTTTCTTGAACGCAATATGTCTGTTAGCACTTCTGTTCGGGGTGCAGGAAATGAGTTTTCTTTATCATGTTTGAGAGAGGTTGTGTTTCAAATGTCCTGTTTTAAGAAATGTGCACTTTAATGTTTCAAATGAGCTTTGAAATACAGAATGAAAGCATATCAAGACGTTAAAAATGCTTATTAAACTGTATTCCTTATTCTGTTCTCGTCATACTATAAATGTAGGAAAAATGTAACAATTGATTCCTTTGAGATACATGTACAGAGTTCAGAGCAGCTCGCTTGCTGGTGATGGATAACAGAGCTTTTACCTTAGGAATCTCTAGTGCCATCCTGGGGTGGTTATTGGTGACTGAAATAGTCTAAGAGGTGTCCTTAGCCTTATGAATTTTGCAGCTGATTTTGGAAGTCTTTTTTGTCTCAACCCTAGAAACTGTTCTCTGTATTAGTCTTGGCAATCTCAAGTGGAGAGATGGTACTGAAAGGAATCCCTCTCCTTTCTAGAAGAGTTTCTATTTTGCTGCAGAATGTAAAAGCAAAGGAAGGAAGAAAGAAGAAAAAGAAAAGCTATGGCTTTTCCTGCCGTTCTCTTGGGAGTTGATTTTTAAGCCTTGAATCTGTGAAAACCCTGTTGATTACCTTATCTTAAAACTAAGCATTGTATTATAATGATACATTAAACTGTATAAATACACTATGTAAACTGTGTAGTTTAATATCTTAAGTGCCATGCTGTGTTTAACCTTTTGGATGAGATTTTTAGTGTTTTTGATGAAGGCTATAAACAAATCTGTACTCCTAAAGTCAGTCTACTTTTGTCTCATTAAACAGTGAACTTGAGAACTCAACACTGAAGTCTTTCTTTGTTTGAACTTAACAATGGTAAGGAAACTAAAAAATTCTGTTCCTTTTTCAGTCTTAATGGCAAGAAGTTGAAATGAACCTTGAAGAGTTGTATGAGGATGAACTTCCTGCAGGAGCAGGAAAGTGTTTAAGAGTTTCCAGAGCCCTATTACATCTCTTTGAGGTGTGTTTATTTACTTGTTGAGGAAACAAGTCACTTAAAACACAAACAACAACAAAAAACCCTCAGATCAAATCTTGAACAAAGGAGATAAATTATTTGATAATTGGAGAACGTCTCTTTAAATGAGAACAGCCTTGTTTTTAAAAAATCATTTCCCTGTGATCAGACTGGCTTCCCTTTTTTATCCAAAGAGGAGAGTGGAGATAGATACATCACATGCTGAAGAAACTCAGTGAACACTTGCACAACCAGCAACTGGCCTCTAACCTAAAAACTTCAGTTCTTGTTCCATAACGCAAGGTTTGGCTAAAATCATTGCTTGGGATATTTTATTCTAAGTTTTGGCCTAAGTTCATAAGTTTATGATCCAGTCTGGATGGTGGTATTGTGGCGGCGCTGTCTAGCACTGCTACCTGGACTGCATGCAGTGAGAAGGGAGACTGATTCTGCGCGCTGATGAAGTTAGGAAAGCTTCCTCTTGCTCAGGGCTTGTAGTAGTCTTGTCTAGCAGAAAGCTGAAACAGTTCTGTGCGGAACAGTGCAGAGAAGTAGATCCTGTGTCATCCGGCATCTGTTGCCTCAAATAACAATTGCCCAGGACTTGTTCTCCCATGCACTCAGACTTGCTGTTTACATGGCATGTGATTAATTACTGGCTAGTCAGTGGAAGCAGTCTGTCTCAGTCCTTAATGGTACTGAGGTGATTAACTTCACTTTTAGACTGCTGGCTGGAATGCATTTCCAACTTTGACCTGGTAATCTTCTGAAATCCTGTGGCCAGACCCTCCTACAAGGGAACAAGGAAAGGAAGAAGGACCAGGGGCATATGAGGGCCGACCTGGTAGTTTCATCAGTCCAGCATACATGTGTATAATAGATTTCCACTAAATTAGGCTTTCTTCTAAATGAACTGTTTGTAGAGACAAATCTGCTGGTTTCAAAACCTGCCTTCCCTTGTAATTGATCCTGTTTTTTTTCCTCCAGCAAAATAGCTTGATTTCCCAAGTATTTGTAAGTAGCTACCAGTAACTGCCACCAGAACGTCTCAACAACTTCTCATCCAAGAGGTGAACCTCATTTTAATGAATGCACTCATGATATAGCAAAACTAAAATGACAACCCTGCAAGAGCTAAAGCCTGATTGCACTAAAATTGAATGATAGGTCTTTGACTGGATTGTAAACATCTCCTGTGTTTTAAACCATTTACACATTACAAGTAATCCAAAATGTGGCTTTGTAAAGACAAAGTTAAGAGAACTTAACTTTAAAGGTAAACATTTTTGCTTCCCAACTGTATATCAGTATTACATTTCCTCACAGCTTTGTAACACTGACAGCACAGGATAAGGGAATAATCTCTGCCTTTGAACAGTCTATTTAAAACCCTGTGGTTTGGTTGCCAATTGAACAGCTATTCCCTATAGCCCCACTGCCAAGAATTACGCTCTGCTCTTGGAAATGTATTTATTTTTAAACCAATAGTTGCAAATAATCCTTTCTGATATCATTAGGTGTCTCTTTCATACTGCAGCCCGTAAGAAGCTCCATGTCCTGTGTCAACATCTGGAGCAACATGATAGACTCAGTAGTCTAGAGGTTCTTGGCAATGTTATTTTTCTGATTTTGCCAGAGCTTGTATGCTGCCAATTCAGACATCTCCAAACTTGACCAGCGAAAACTCTATTTGAGAGGAGGGTAGCTTAGTTTTACCTTTGTTTAGAAAGTAAGTGTGTGAAATGAGACTCACAGCTACAAATCCCAAGAACTAGACACTAGTTCTGCGTTATCTTCGTGGGTTAAGCTCTCTTGTTTAATGTTCCACGAGGCCTGGGAATGAACATTACATTTTGTTGCAAGGCGAAAAGGAAATCTGAAGAGTTTATGAGTTTCATGAATACAGGGGAAAAAATGACTTGCTGCTTTTTGCTCTCTTGGCTTTACCTTTTAGGGTGATATTTGCCGAGACTTGAGCATTTCTTCGCTACAATTGCTCTCCTGTTACATAAAAAATAATCTCCCTGGAGGTTAAATATGCAGGTCTGTCTGTAAAGGATATTACATTAGGTTTAGAGCATTCCTCATAGAATCACAGAATCATAGAATTGCTCAGGTTGGAAAAGACCTTCAAGATCATCAAGTCCAACCGCAACCTAACCATACTACCCTAACAACGCACCGCTAAATCATGTCCCCGAGTACCACATCCAAACGGTTTTTAAACACATTCAGGGATGGTGACTCAACCACCTCCCTGGGGAGCCTGCTCCAGTGCTTAACAACCCTTTCTGTAAAGAAGTTTTTTCTGATATCCAACCTAAACCTCCCCTGGCGCAACTTGAGGCCATTTCCCCTTGTCCTGTCACCTGTCACCACTGGGAAGAGACCAGCCCCGCTCTCACTGCAATCACCTTTCAGGTATTTGAAGAGAGCAATAAGGTCTCCCCTCAGCCTTCTCTTCCCCGGACTAAACAGCCCCAGTTCCTTTAGCCTCTCTTCGCAGGGCATATTCTCCAAGCCCTTCACCAGCCTTGTTGCCCTTCTTTGGACCTGCTCCAGCACCTCAATGTCCCTTCTGTACTGAGGTGCCCAAAACTGAACACAGTACTTGAGGTGGGGCCTCACCAGTGCTGCATACAGGGGCAGGATGACTTCCCTAGTCCTGCTCACCACACCATTCCTGATACAAGCCAGGATGCCATTGGCCTTCTTGGCCACTTGGGCACACTGCTGGGTCATATTCAGCCAACTGTCCATCAGCACACCAAGGTCCATTTCCGTCAGCCAGCTTTCCAGCCACCCCTCCCCAAGCCTGTAGGGTTGCCTGGGGTTGTTGTGACCAAAATGCAGGACCCGACACTTGGCCCTGTTGAAACTCATGACTCCGTCCTTGGAGATATTCAAAACCTGGCTGAGTGCAGCCCTGGGTAACCTGCTTCAGCTGACGCTGCTTTGAGCGGTGGGATTGCACCAGGCAATCTTCACAGGTTCTTTCCAACCTCTACTATTCATTGGCTATTTGACTCCCAAATTTTTAATTTGACCCACTTCTTAAATAAGAGTTTTAAACAGGGCGGATGGGTGTGCTGCCTTAATCGACATCCAAATCAACAGACCTAGTGTAGAAGAGAAAGGAAACATGAATACTTCCCCTCTCAACAAAATATTCTTATTTCTTCTGCAGCCAGCTGTACTGGTCTGGAGAAGCTATCGGCATGGCAGGCCTCCAGTTACATACTGCCAGGGTCAGCTTAGTACTGACTCTTGTTGCTGAGTGTAGCCTAATTGGAACAGAAGAATTTTCATGCCCATGTGCTGTTTTTCCATGAGTGGAATTCAACTTACATTCATTGGAAGAAGCCAAAAGAGCATGCTGGAAGTTTGTTTGCTAAATTCTGTCTGTAGGAGAGTTTTGAGAGTGATCCATCCTCCTTGGATGCTCCAGCAGATAGCTTTTTTTTTTTTTTACGTGACAGAATAGATGGGTTTTGTTCACTTGTTGCTGTCATCTATCCTCAAAGCTTGCTGAGTCTGGGGAGATTTATTTACACCTAGAATTTGTTGGACTGACCTGAGGTAGGACTGCAGTGATTATGGGTGCAGGTTGGTATGTGATTTTTAGTGATTAGGTGAGAGGAGGAAAATAAGCAAACAAAACACTTTAGAGAATTGATTGAGTTTGTTTGCAGATGTTTTGCATCCATGTCTACCTTGCAGAGAAGTGCGTGGATACCACTAACGTTCTCGACGGTGTGTCTTGTGAGTGAGTTACTGAAGTACTACATGTTGAATAACCTTAGGGTTACACGGCATAATCTCTACAAAGGCGGGCTCCATACTTTGTGCTAGCAGCCTGCTCTCTCCAAAGGTAGTGGGTATATTGGACAGACGCGCACCCAGAAGCACTGTTAACAAGTGGGGATTCAAACTACAGAAGGGGCCACCTCTTCTGTTCAGTGAACACTACTGTATTATGTGTGTCAAGGACGTAGTTTCACATTTCTTACAGCTGGATACTGTAAGCTTGCTGCCGTTTTGTTCTATTTCTCTAAGACATTAGCACGTCTCCATCTATAAATTCTAAATGCTTATAAATGTGCCATCACCTCTGGACTGGATTTATAAAGATGTGTAAACACTGATCTTTCTGGTAAGCTTAGGATCCTACTGATCTGCTTAATGGCTGCATTTTTGTCACATCCACTGGGGTAGCCAGGAGACTAATGGAAATGAAGTCACTTCTACATGGCATATATGGAAAAGGAAAAAACAAGCTCGCTCAGGGCCAAGTTGGAGCAGTCTTGAATTAACTATATTGTTAGTGTACCTTAAGTATTCTTGAGTGCAAGTCAAACACATTGAATAACTTTTCTTTTGAGATTATGGACTCCTGGGCTCTGTAGTACACGCTTGGAGCACTGGAGCAGTACTTATCTCTTAAATTCCCTGATCTAATGAGGTGAATTCATTTTACTTGTATAGCTTGTAGTCGTCTTACATTCCTTTATTAGCTGCGGGAACAAACACAGATGTAGCATAAATGGCCTGTAGCATTTCTTCCCGTAGCATCTCTGTGCCTTTGGGGGAAAACGACACTCAGATTTTATTTTCCAAAGTCAACATGCAGAATAATTGTACCAGCAGTTTTTAGTGTATTGCTTCTGCACCCTGCTGAACTACTAAAAGCATTTTTCTTAAAAATAATTTTAATGAATCCATTTCCTCTCTTTCCCAACAACTTTATTACTGGCATTGTTTCTTTCAGCCCTACACATGAGCAGAATTCCGTAAGTCCATTCCGCTCTTCAGCTTTCAAAGCTGTTATATTTTAAAATAGGGGAAGAAGTGATATTTCCTCCATCCTGGCAAGGAAATAGAGTTTCAAATACATGAGGATCACCACCCTCCCCCTTCTTCACACCCCACACAACACATGCGTCAGTAAGAGGACAGACAGTTACAGAAATGGCTACAAGATCAGCTACTTTGACAGAGAAAATTTGTCTTTATGAAGCTGAAGGCCTTGGAAGCCGATCATTTTACACAGTATTATAAACCTTCAGTAATGTTTGTGGTCATGGTTTAGATCATTTGATTCTGAGTTGGGACATTAATTGTGCATATACTGTCATGTCTGAGGAAATTGAAAGATCTGACCTACACCTTTGTTGTTAGCTTGATGAGCTGAATGCTCCTCCTGTATCTCTTTGTGAGAAAGAACTGTGTGTGCTTCCACTTGAACTTTTTTATCAGTCTCTTAACCAGTGGTGTTAGCATTACATCTTTGGAGAGTGTGCTGCAGCCAAATATCATACTTGTCTCTTTTCCAGTTTGTCCAGATGGATTTTTGATGGGCCTAACAGTGTTTCATCCTACTTGTTCTGTAGTTAGGACTTGAGGTTAGCTGATTTCCCACATGTGTCTTCTTGATTTCCCCCAGGAAGCTCACTCATAGGTGAATGTAGCTCCATTCTCATTGCTAACAAATGCACCGTGAAACATTAACAGCCTGTATGGGACATCATGTATTCTACTGAATGCATCGTACTTGCATAACATAAAACTCAAGTCTCTATACATGAAAGAACGCTTATCCTTGATGCTGTTCAGCTGGGAAAAGGAGTGATGCTGAGCCTGAGCACTGTACCGTATCAGAGCATCTGCCTCTGGAACAAAAAGGAGCAAATTGTAGTTGAAAGAGGAAGAAGCTCAAGTGGGGGGAATAGGCACTGTTCATGTTTTTTAATGATGGGGGGATATGATGATCCTCTGTTGGGACTAACTTCATTTTTAAATGAATATTCTGTGGAAAGAACTAGAACGTATAGGATACAAATAAAATTGATGAAATGTCAAGAGAGGGCCATAGTGTGCAATGTTCATACTATGATGCGGTACTATTATGAGAACCTACCTGGCCAAATGCACGTTATAGCTATAGTCCTTTGTCAGATTACATGCACCCCCTCACAAAAACAAACAGCAGAAACTTAACCCTTCCCACCCCAAACCGAATGGCTGTACAGTCCTGCCTGGGACACAAGCAGCTGTACACATGGGGAGGGATAGGGGAGACAGTGAGCATATAAATTGCAGTGGTGGCTTCCAATCTAATTGGCAGTAAATTCTTTACATTACTTTAGCCTTCACATTGGACAAAAGCTTGCCTTCTTGATAGCAGCGTATACGTCAGTTAAACTAATGGTGAATATATGAATACTGAACTGTTTAATCCTGGTGAGCAACTGTAGAGAGAGCGGTTTCCAGATGTTGAAAGCCTCAGGTTGCTCTATCTGGAAAGGACCTTTTAGGAATTGTGTGGAAGGTTGTATAGGAGCGCTGAGCAGGTTTCCAGGAAAGCGGCCGCTTCACACTGGCGTTCTGCCACAGCTCCTGGTCTCCCCAGGTTTGTAGAGCTGTGCTGTGCGATCAGCCTGTGCTAGCAGACTGAGCCTGAAGGCAGCAGTTGAAAAAAGCTGAAGGAAGTCTTTTTCTTCTTAAATATACTTTCTGATTCTGAAGTTATTACCTAACCTGGCAGCAGCTTCTTGGTGTTTCTTCCTGAGAGAACTGTCTCTGTTACCTTCAGTCTCTCGTGCCCTTTCTTGCTGCATTTAAAAGCGTTTTGAGAAAAGACCAGTCTGGCCGGTGCTCAAATAGCAGATGGTGGTTGATATTATGAAATCAGGAATTATGGAAATTTCTTTAGTTTGAGCCCAAGGTCCAGAATTGAATCGTCTGTCAGTGGAGATCCTGGAATTCCCCATAAGACAAATTCCAGCCTGCAAAGAGCACAGCAGCCAAGCACAGGGCCTTGGGGCTGTCAGAGCTCCCTGGAGAGTGGAGTTTGTTTCACTGTAGATAGTTCTCTGTGACCTGTAATGATGGACTAGTAAAGTGGTGTGTGTAGATGTCTTGCACAAAAAGTCATTGTAGGTGCCTTGATGGGATTTGTCAGAACTGCATAAAGTGAAAAGAGTGCTTGTGCCCTCTGCTATCTCTGCAAGATAGCTGGGAAGTTCAGCTAAGGATATCTGCCTCAGACCCCCAGATACCCTTGCAGAGGAATGGCCTTCATCCAAAGAAGGATGGAATTAAAAAGACTAGATAGAGAAGTCCTTGAGGATGAAAGGCAAAGAGAGAAGCTTTTATGTGTGCTCACTGCTAGGAACAAATTCTGCTGAATGGCATCCTTACACTTAGATTGGATTAAATCTCTGACTAATTCATACCAAGTCTTTTCATGTCCCCACCAGTGCAGCTGTATTTGAGCAGACTGGTAATGTTTGCCTCTGGAAATGATGAGTGCCATCTTATTTCAGAAACTGTGCTTGCCAAAGCCTCAGGGAGAGGAGAGCAAATCACAAAACCGCCTCCACCTCTTCCCTCTGTAACTGATTTCCTAACAGATTTTCATTTGCTCTAGGCATTGAGCTTGGCACTATGTTTGCTGAGAGAGGCATCTCTTGTGCGTTTGGGGGCTTGAGGGGAATCGCTATCTGGCCAGTTGAAACTGGTTCAGCATTTACTGAGAGTCAAATGTCCAGCCAAGTGGGGAACATGCTGCGTGGTTACTATTTTTAAGCTATGTAACAGTATGTACAAATGGTACTAACTTATGTCAAGAGTAGAAAGCTCAACGCTCTGAGTTTTGTTTTTGCTGTACTCGGAACTCCACTTATAATCAGGATTACCCTTGGAAGTTTTGGTACATTTTGTAGCGTGAGAAAATGCAACTTCTTGATTCTACCTGTTTGTGATAGAATAGCCAAAACATCAAGCAAGTTTTTGCTTACAGTTTGCTCCTGTCTCCTGGTAAAAACTTTCCTGTTACCTATGAGGAAAATGAATGATGGGTTAGACACAGGATTGTGTAATAGAGTATTTGATTTGATCAGTTGTTACTTGATAGTCTCACAGTGAAGTTTATTAGCTGCTAGGGGTTGGAGTTTGCATTGATTTATTTATGAATAATAATAATATTTACTGTTGTTGTGATTAGAGATGGTGGTGTGTACCAGAGTGCAAAGGGCTGGCTGTTCTTACCTTTAGAATGGGAAAGATTTACATGACTAGGTTTGTCAAGAATATGTACTCAGTCTAAGGTATGTTAAATCAGCAGCTCCAAGATGGAAGTGCAGTAGGGAATGCCTTGAGAAAAGGGTACAGTAGAGGTTTTTTCGTTATCTACAGGAAGTCAGCCTGGGAGACATGATAGAAGAGGTCTGTGGGACCTTTGAATGAGAGCGCAGTGGAAGGATCTCATTTATGAAATAAAAGCTATGGGATTTGTGTGTATTTGTTTCTCTTTTCTTCCTGCGGTCTAATGAGTTGGGATTTATCACTGTGTCTGTTGAAGACGTTCAGTATCTTCGTTGTTACCTAGAAGCCCCGTGAACAAGTGAGTTCCACCATGAATACGAGTGTTAACTCCATGGTGAAACTGCTAGGAGCAGTTCATAGAATCATAGCATATCTGAGTTGGAAGGGACCCAGTAAGGGTCATCGAGTCTCTGCCTAGTTCCCTTCGAATCCTGTTTTGCATCCCATTCAGACTCTGTTCAGTCACTATTGCTCTTGCTGAGGTATGTAATTCTCTGCTTTTGCAAAATAAAGTGAAATTGCTTAATAGTATGTTATGGTTTGATGACTAATTAACATGCAAGGACAGAAGAGGCTTGTGGTGACCTGTGGAGCATCAAGAAGCAACCTGCTGCACTTTCTCTGGATCAAGTTCCTTGAGTCTGCCATTTCTGGTTTAGATGTGTAGACAGACTATGCAGCACGCATTTTTACACACAGCTTTTAAGGAGAAAGGAAAACTGGGTGTCCAGTTATGTAGCCAGGTGGGCTACATAAGTATGGTACACAGTTAACATGCAGCGTGATTTTCTTTGGCAGCAGTGAAACATGAGGGAGTTGGCCTGGCTGATGGAGTTTGGGTTTGCTGGCAGTGTGTGGGCTGGGGGCAGTGGCAGATAGAGATAGATGTATGATAGCTGTGATAGAGCGTGCTGGATAAGACCAACACTAAGTGACAAGCGAAGGCATGCTGCAAGTAGCAAGTGAAGTCTGGTCTTGTTCTGCAGCTGAGCCCTTGAGGTGTTGCTCTTGGATCATTCCAGTCAGTGAAAGGAGGAAGCAGTTCTCAAAGTCTGGGTTTGAGGTCCAATTCCTTAGGTGTTTTCCGAGCTCTCTGTGTATATTTTACCTAGCAATTATAAAGGCTAAGGTTGCACCCACGGGTTACAGCATGGTCCCAACCCTTCCTGGGCTTTTCATAGAATAAGCTTTGGGGTTTGTTTTGTTTATAAAGTTCAGCAGCCTCCAAATGAAGTGGTTTGTGGGTTGGAGAATTTTTTTATGGCTTCTTTATTCAAATGTCTCTACATAGGTTTCTTGGCTCCCAAAATAGTCTTGCAAGGTCTGCATTAGAAAGACAATTCAAAACATTTTAAGTAAATCTGCTTTCTATATTCGTTATTCCTCTGTGGAAACATAAGATAGATCTATTAAATATCCATTTGAGCTGCCCTGTACAATATACTTTATTTGTGATGCTTTAGCTAGTTGCGTGTGTGTATAGGATGGAATTAGGAATCTTTTAATCCTGTTTTCTAACTCCTTTCTCTCCCTTTGAGAAATTGCTTGCTTTTTTTCCACTTCCATAGTAGCTGAAAGTTGGAAGCAGCACACATAAAACTTGCTTTTCCATGTACGTTTTTAATGTCTGTAACTGGAATATTTGTTCTTTGGATTGTGAGAGTCTGGTATTTACCATACCCCTGGGGAGGGAGCCTTGGAGTTTTTGGTTTGACTAGAATAAATGCTGACAGAAATGATGAATTTTAGAGTTTGCTTCTGAATGTTAAGATGTCTCTCTTGGTGACCCAAGTGAAGGTGACTTTGTTAAATTCAACCTAGATTGGACCATGTGCTTCTTTGTGATGAGTAACCTTTACCTGCCTGTATATGCAGAATTAGATGATGAAAGGAAGATCTGAAGCACATAGCTGGAGACAAGCGCGTGTAATAGAAGGCATAAGCTCCTGTAGTGCAAGCACGTACTACATTAGATGTTAGACATTTTTGCTTTCTAGATTTCATGTGAATCGTTTGATGTGCTCTTTAAAGGACAGTAATTTTTTTCCTCTTGTTACTTGCAGGTCAAATGTGTCTGTCTTTTTGTCCGTGTTGATTTTTTCCTACATCATCTTTCATGATTGTTGCAGCTCATTTTGGTAGAAGATTTGGACAGATCTGGCCTTCATTCATATAATTAAAAAGTATTCATACGAGTTTTATTAGATAGTTAATTTCTTTTGTGAGATCTCTCATGTTTTTTAAAATCTGGGCTCTGTTTGTTCCACTGTGCCATGGGATAGCTTGGGATGATCAGAGTGCTGACAGAACCTGAAAATCTCAGAGGGGCTGTATCACTGGGCTGCAGAGGTCACTACAGTGTGTTTGTAGCCTCCAGTCTTCGTTCTGCTCAAACTTTCTAATTGGGTCAGAACAATGCTTTTTTCCCTAAAGTTCAGTACAGCTTTTCTGAAGACCTCTTTTTCTTGTGTCATGGCATGTTGGCTTAGAAAGATGAAAATCTGTACCCTGTATGATGTGAAAAGCTTTTATGTCTGGCTGTGCTAAGGCAACTGACTTGTTTTTTTCTCAGTTTGAAATCATAAAGTGTTGTGAAAGTGTCATTCCAGTCATTTCTTACAGGGCTTTTTTTATATAGGGGCTGTCCTCAGGTAGCATTTGAAGAGCTCCAGGAGCGAAGTCCAGCTTGCAGAACTAGATAGAACTAACTTTAGGATGATTTTCCATGTTGAAAGGTAACATCAGGATCAACTTCAAGGCAATTCAAATGAGGGAATGACATTCAACCTCCTTACCTAGTGAGAGGTGGAGTAAGAAGCCTCCAGGTGTTTCAGCCCAGCACTAAGGTCTCCCTCACCTAGTGCAAAGTGATTGTACACTTGACTTACAAGTATGCATGGCTCATCAGAAAATACCATTGGTCTGACTTCTTACAGGCATGAGGTATGGTCTTATGGGCATGTCTGTAAGCTGAGGGCTCTCTGTATTGAAACATGAGGATTTGTGTTTTGAGGGTTCCTGTTTTCTCCCAGAGGTTTGTAAGAGATGCATGAATTTCACCATACAGGTAACAAATGAAGCCTTTGCTGTCAAGTGTCTGGGGGTTTGGGAGACTTGTAAATGGAAGCATTGCTCTTACAGGTTTAGTTCCTAAGGTGTCTGAGGCAAGGAGGATGTGGCAAGTTGTTAGATGGGGCGAGTCCTTTGGTGGGGGTAGCATCCTCCAGTATTTACAGTGGTAAAATCTGGAAGGAGGTGGAAGCAGAAGCTAGCACTGCGTTGTAGCAGGTACACCAAGAAAGAATTTTTGTGAAGAAAGATGTCCTGGAAGTGTGTGCTGCCTTCCTCCCAGAGCAGGAGGCTTGTCACAGAGCACCTTGTTGCCGTATGGTCTGTGAAACAGTGATAATGATGTGCAGCTACATGTCTTTAGTGCTCTGTCGTGGTAATGTCTGTACCAGGAAGAATTTAGTAGATTTTGTAGGATGTGCATGGACAAATGCAGCCTTTGCTGTCGTATGTTTTGGGGTTCTGGGAGGCTTTTAAAGGGAAAGTTGCCAATATAACATGCCTTAGTAGACACATTCTAATAAGTTTCTCCTCACAGTTTTGATTCTATTAAGAAGTACTTAACCCTTGTTTTGGGAAATAAATTTTATTTTGCTGTGCATGATGGGTAACTATGTGGTTCATTACAGAATGGTGACAATTCCAAGATACATCTTGAATGTCCTCAGCTTCTCAAGCATGCAGTTAACAAGTTGGTTCTAGGTGAGAAGGAATCACTGCATTGGTTACTGTTGGCCCCATGTGAATATTTGTTCTATGAGGGGTCTTCCTGGTATGTGGCTGTGTCATGAGTATATTCAGGGACTCTAGTCTAATCATTCTTGAAGCTTGTTTTACAGTATGACAGCCATCCAGATGCCCTGCTATTCCTTTACCATCTAATAAGGGGCAGTTATCTCTTCCTCTTCCATGGTATCATGTCTTTTTCTTTCTTCTTTCATTGTGTCTGGAGTTTTTGCTTTGTGATTGAAAGAAACTGTCTAAAATGGTCAAATACATAACACTTCTAATGCTTAAGATAAGCAGCTTTTCCCCAAAGACCAGAAGGAAAATCCCAGGTAGAACATTTTGAGGCATTATTTTTTATCAAAGGAAGGAAAGAAGACATCTGATCTGTTTCTTGGCCTGTTTTTTTGATGCTGATGTTCACACCAAAGAGTGGTGTATGACAGAGCAGCAGAGTAGTACATTTGTTGAATTTATGTAGATAAAAGGTGTTATTTTGTAGTTCTAATGTTTCAGTAAACATTTTATGGCACTTAAGAGAGGATTAGGAATGAACAGTCTACATATTTTTATTCAGTACCTTGATGTGAATTTGAGAACCAAATATCTGTAGCTTCCTCTGTATTTGTTTCCATGTTCTTTGATACAATTTGCATTTCTTTTCATATCAGTACTGAATTGAGCTTTCTCCGTGTGACAGTTTGTGACCTGTTTGTATATATGCTGTGATCGTCTCATGAGGAATGGGTGCTTGTGTTTGCAACAAGTTCACACCTGATCTCTCTTTCTCCCACTTTTTCTCTAGCTTGGTGGGGCTAGAAAGAAAACAGATGGAGACCCGAATGATTCATCCATATGTGGTGGGCAGAAGCCCCCCAGACCAGGTTTTGATAGGTGCATAAACAGCAAACGTTTATTGTCCAACGTACTTGCTTGAGTGTTTAATGTTACGAATGAGAGTAGATTTAAATATCATCTTCGGACTTGACTGTGTGCAGTACTGACATTTCTTTTTTCCATCTGGTCTGAAAGGGAAGCTGCACACAATGGCAGCCCCACCCTTTTGTCCTCCTGCTTTCCCAGTTCTTGTCTACATAATACAGAGCTAAAATAATTGCCAATGCTTTTTAGCTTTTCTTGTCATAATTGTTCTCCTTTTGCCATCTGTTCCCCAGCCCTTACAGCCAACCTAAGCCTGCCCTTCTTGATATCTGGGATCACTTACAATGTGATCAGCATACTGCAGCAAAGGCCATTCCTTCAGTTTTAGCCAAAAGTATAAATAAATCAAATCCTGCAAACGAAAGCAGAGCTCCTTCATTTGCTGGAATAAAGGCTTTCGTTAGTGTGGTTTCCTAAAAGGGGAAGGCTTATGGGATTCAGTCATTTGTCCATCTGCTTTTCAGTTCATCCTTAATAACTTCTGAACTGTTTCATCCAGATTTGACAGGGAGTAAAAGTCTTGAAGGTAGTTCATTTCCTACAAGAAAACTGGTGGCTGGGTGGAGGAGAGAGACAAAAATAGGTGTCCCCACTGTCTGCAGCATAGCTTAACAGTAATCTGTTCTTAGGCTTCTGGTAGCCAAGTTGCAAGTGTGTACTGGCTGCGGTACTACGCTAATCTCAGAGTTTCCAGAGCACGTTACTGAATCTTAGACAGAAGGTAAGGGGCCATGAAGGGGAGACACGGGCATGGGATGTTGCTGGGCAATTGGAAATACTATGGAAAGGATGAAATCAATGGAAATTGGGGCTGTTGGAGCTATCAGTTGTTTAGATTTCATACAATACTGCAGTTTATTGATCGCTGACCCCTCAGAGTCTGTCAAGGATGCATCTGCAGTGTCTGCCTAGCTGTGAAATAACCAGAATATAAGAAAATGCTGACATGGTGCTCAAAGGAACACACTCAGAAGTGGCAAATGTTTTATTTGCTCAAAATGCTGTTTTGAGCCAGAAAGAACAATCTGTGAGTTTAGATGGAGTTAAGTCAATAGTTACGGCTGGAAAAAATGTACAAGAATGCTGGAAAATATGTCCCCATACCAAAATATTTTACTTTTCCAGGCTCAAATCATTAGTTGAGTGAGCACTTTTAACTAAATCCGGGTTGAAAATGTAGGAGGATGATTCCTGTAAAGGAGGTATAGATTCGGGATATAGGATTCCCAGCTCTGCAGGAATTTGAATTTATGTAACCAAAATCACAGTGTGTATCACTTGCAAAATCCTTTCCTATTTTTTTTCATTTGATACAAGTCGTGGTGAGTTTTGCAGGCATTGGACTTTCTTGACTGCACACGTGTTTGGTAAATATTAATATTCATGCACCTGTGGTGACTTCAGGAAGGGGAAGGAAGCACCACCTGGAATTATTCATCCTTTGTTTCTGTTTTTCATTGGGTTCTTTTATCCTGGGCTGGAGCAGAGATCCTGAGCGTACTTTCAGCCATGAGTCAGTGACAACCCCTTGCTATTATTGTAAATAGCAACGTGAACGCTGCTCTTGCATGCGTTTTTTCACAGACTTTGTCTTTCTTTCCCAGCACTTCAGCCAAAGGATTTGCACAGCATCTGAGTCAGCAATCAGCTGCCTCGAGACAAAACATGCAGGATGCTGCAGACTTGCAGCAGAGTGAGCAAGGCACACAGATACCCTGGAAACCTGGCTAATAATTCCTGCCTGCCCTTGCTTTGCCTCCTGTAATTTCCGTGCTCTCTGACATGTTGCTCACAGGTTCCGAGGGCTTTGGGTGTATACATCAAGAATGCAGAGTTTTGAGGAGTGACTAATTACAGTGACTGAAGCCTCTGTATTTGACCTGTGGGCACAACTAACTTAACAGCCTGTGTGAGATGGGATGTAGGCAGAGCAGTGAAATTAATGTGCTGCTCTGGTTGTGCTGCACAAAGCGACCTGCTTTTGCAGGTCTGTCTCCTGACTTGGCGAGTGTTGAACACAAAGCACTGAGTTCCTGTGGTGACAGAAGGCTAGGTTTTAATACGCAGATCTCTCTGCACAGTACAGAATCGGTGCCACTTTACTCCTCTGGTGAAAATACAACAGGATTCAACGCAATGCAACAGAAGGAAGAGCAGGAAATGAAACTCAGGCTGTCCTTGCATCTGGGTGTATCAGTAATGGCCTGTGGACTAACCGGCTTAAACTGCCACTCCATTGCACTTAGGCTGTGTAATTTCTGTTGGTTATTGTTAGGAAGTGCTATGTCAGTCCTTTGAAGTGCTGCTGTAAAATGAGTGTTTGGGTGGTAGAGTGCCAGGGATGGGGGAAATGGAACAAAATAGTATCCAGCTTGAAGTATTGTGCTGGTAAATGAGGCCTGTGGATTTAGACTGTAGGTATTTTATTTCGTCTCTGATACCAGATGCACTGAAATTGCTCCTTCAGTGTAAGAGGAGATTTGTTGGGCTCTTCATAGTGTTCTTGGAAGCAGGGATGCAGGCTTAAAGCACAGAAGTGTGACGGTCCCCCTGAGGTGCGAGCCTGGAGCATACTTGATAGCGAAGTTAAGATTAAAAGTAAGGAAAGAATTTAGTTCTGTACTGCTTAGTGAGCGGTACTGCTGTGGATGACATCAGTGTCCATCAGCTGTTTAGAAAAACAGCTTTGTGTGTGCCGAGTCCTCTAAGGCAGCTGTCCTAATAAAGTCAGAAATACACTGCGTGGTATAACCCGTTGTTATTCTGTGGCTTCTGGAGGAATTTTTATTTTTATTTTTAATACCAAACAGTTTAGGGATGTATGTAAAGGCTTCTGGGTCTCCTTTGCTATTTGTAAATGTAAGCAGTAAATACCACGCTCAGCTGGGAAACAGGAGTGCCCACATAAACTGCTGCAGATCTGTCCTGGTGGAGGGGAAGAGAGACATGAGCTGTAATGTTTGCCTTGGCTTCCTGTCTGCTGGAAGCAGGAAAAGAGCTGGTGAGAATCTAAAAGTTTTTATCCGAGTCCACATACTTCCTTTTTTACCTTAATGCCCTTTGCAAAAAACAAAGGAAAATGCACCTCAAAATTGTTTTTCTTTCCATAGTTCCAGCGTATGTTCCTATGCTACCATCCTATCTGGAGATAAACAGAAATATTCTTTCTTAGAGCGATTGTTTGTATCTTATTTATATGTATGTATTTATATGCGTATGTATTTAAAATGTATTTGTATGTGTATGTATTTCTCTCTTGGGCTACTTGCTTACCGAGACAGGAAACGTCCCCATAGGCTCTAGGTGAAGCAAATGTTTATACTTCTTGATGCAGCACAGGCCAGTGTTTTTTTTCAGTCTTGACATCTTAAGCATTTGATTGCTCTTAGGTTTAACCTCTTTCTAAGGTCGCAGCACCATCGTTGCTTTTGTTATGGCGGTGTACAAAGGCAGTCCTTCAAACTCACAGATTGTATGGCTTAGGTAAAGTATTTTGTGCTCTGATAGAGGAGAGGTGTCCCAGTGTCCGAAGAGAAGCTTGGTGAACTTTGGAAGGCTGTGCTTCAGTCAGTTCAGCAGGACTCCCTGGGGTATTGGTTAGCTGACTTACTTAGGACTGATGCTTTCTTTATTCGTTACTGAGAATCTGGACCTCAGCTCAGACACAGAGATAATTTTGGAAAGAAAAAAAATAAGAGCAAGCTCAGTTACATTTTCTTCTTTTTATTTTATAGGTTAATAATGCTTGTAAGCCAGAGGTGAAAGTGGCTCAGCAGAGCAACACTGGGAAATCTGGCAGACTGGAAGAGAACGGCTGCCCTGCAGGGCAGCTGCCAAGCGTGAAGCATGGAGGAGAGTAAGAACGAGAAGGTGAACCAGGCTCACGTTCTCTTCGACAGATTTGTCCAGGCTTCAACATGCAAGGGGACTCTCAAGGCTTTCCAGGAGCTCTGTGACTACCTAGAACTAAAGCCCAAGGACTACCGTTCTTTCTATCACAAACTCAAGTCCAAGCTAAATTACTGGAAAGCTAAAGCCTTGTGGGCCAAATTGGATAAGAGGGGCAGCCATAAGGACTATAAAAAGGGGAAAGCATGCGCCAACACGAAGGTAAGGAAAGTGATCCTCTGTAAGAGACCTGTTTGTGGGAGTCAAAACAACCGTTACCCAGTCTGTCTCTGGAATACACAAGAAAAATAAAGGAATGTTGAAAGATATTTGTCTAGTGTCAGTATAAGCCCGGGGAGGATTCAGAAACGTTCTCATCCGTGTTGTTTACATCACAGTCATAACTTGTTTTCATTTGACTCTGAACCAAACTTCTGTTTGCAAATTTGATTGCTCACCTGAGCAGGCGAAGGGGAAGCAAATGGAAATCTGGAATATTTGTAATTTATTCAGGAGAATCAGTCTGCAGATTTCTGGTTTATGTTGTGACAACAGTACCATAGGTGATATTGAGTTATAATTTTACTTTATTTTGTTTTACTGTGAAACACATACAGATACACAAAGATAATACAAAGATACAAAGAATACAAAAAAACCCCACAAAGATAATAGATAGGATATGAAATTTGCTGTTGGGGTCTAGATACCCAGTATGTATGTTTGGGAATTTCTCATTACTCTCAAAGAAAGTTTGCCATATTGGTAAATACTCAGGTCAGCATTATTTAGAAAGGAATTGCTTATATTTATGAGAAAAAGAATCAACACACAAAAGTACAAATGCTGTGGAAACTCATACCAATTCCTTTTAAAAGATTGGTATGTGTTGTATTTACTGTAAGGAATTCCTGCTTTCACTCACCTTCTCCAATTTATTTTACCTGTGTTGTTGTGAGCTGATATTTATGTGCCACCTATGCCCTTGTTGGACTCTACAGTATGAGCTTTATTTTTTTATTTATTTTGTTATTGAAATACATTATGTCATTAATCCAAATGTTCATGGAATAAGTTATTTTCTCAAGTGGTCATACACTTTTCCTTTAAAAAAATAAAGAAACATAGTGTGGACTATGATAAAATTAGAACAGAATTTTCCCCTCCTTCATTTAGGACAATAGGTGCTTCTCTTTCTCTTGTACATTAACCTTTCTGGAGAAAATACGAGAAATTAATGACTCATTCCTCTATATGAGAACTGAGAGGGAAATATATCCTGTTTGGGATATAATCAGTCATTTCAGATATGTGGACTCTAGTTTAATTTCCAACTAGATATTAGAAAGTTAGTTATGTTATTTCTTTGATTGTTTCAGTTTCCAATCGCCATTTTTGTGTAGATAGTGACATTTATAAATAATTGCTACAATAACACTTATAATAATTACAAAGAGGAGAGTTGAAGGAAAAGAGGAAGAGGAGGGAAGTCTTATTTGCCAGTGTTACTGAGAAGCTGCTGGTGAGATGCTCTGTGGAAGTGCAACTGAAAAGGGTGGATGAATTAAATGAAGTCCACGCCTACTGTGGATGTGAGACTCAAGTCATTTTGAGCAGTGAAATCAGGTAGCTGAGAGGAAAGGAAATGGTTTCAAAAATTAATTTTTGTTAGCACATCTTAAAGAATACGTGTTTGTTATGATAAATGATTTTTGTATGCCGTTAAATACAAACTCTGTTGCTTTTTATGTAAAGAAATGATATTCAAGTGTATTTTTTCATGTTTTTCATATGTATCTCTGTTAATTACTTGCTTCCTACCCTAACAGCTCCTGCCATTAAATGTTTATATGTGATTCGTAGGAGGTAATCACAGCTATTCAAAGTGGAAGCATTTTGAGAACTGAATCATCTCTTGACTTGATGTTTCCTATCTCACTTAGTTTTATATTCCTGATTTTTAATGTAATTTGAAAACATTATTTAAAAAAAAAACAACACAAATTAAGGTGGCTGTATGGAAACGACAGAATTTAAAACAAAGATCAAAATTTTACCCATGTTATTAAAACCATTCTCAATCATTTCTTTAGTAAGCTCAGCTTCTGTGTACTTGATCATATGAAGATCTCATTCTCCAGAGCTTAATTGCTGCTTTTCTATTTAAAATTGTGCTGGGGTGAAGTGCCCTGGCCAGAATTGGCATTTGGTGCATCACATGGCCAGTGTCCAGCTTAACTGGAATTGAGATGGTTGGGGGTATAGTTCATGAAAGCAAGACTTGGATGTGATGATTTGTCCAAATGTAAATAGTTACCAAAAATTTACATTAGCCCTTTTATTTATTTAGCTTGAGTACCTCAAAAGAGAACAGAAGGGTAATTCTCCAGTTGAGAACTGGAGAATTCAGGATTTGTTTGCATTTAATGTTACATTACCATGGTGTTGTTACTGGAAACTGAGTATAACTTATCTGAAAGATCTTGAGCAAGAATTGATTGTGAGGAGTGAGACTGCTTCAGTGCACAGGGCTGCAGCAGTTGCTTGGATTCATTGTGGGGCAAAGGAAGAAGGGAAGACAGTTACTTGGCTGTCGTTATTGTTTCGTGCTTACTGCCGCCATGCAAGTGTCAGAACTGTGTTTTCTGCAGGAGATCTGAAACTGGAAGAGTCACTAGAGGTGGAAAAGCGAACAGAGTCTTTTCTTCTGTTTTTAATTGTGCTTAAAGCTTACTGTGTTTTATGACAACACCACTTAATATTTTTGTGGAGGTAAAAAAGGTGGCAGCCTTTGCCATGAATTGCTTTGCTGTACATCATATATCCAGAACATCTAAAGTCTTAGTTAAATTACCTATTTAAATATGACACACTCAGCTAATTCTCTTACAAGTTTTAAAAATGAAAAGCTAAGTGGTGTTTGAGAGTTACACTTAACCACAAAGAAAACAATATTGAATTGGAAGAATACAGTAGATCCTAACTGATTATCTCTTTCAACAAATTACGAGTTGGCCACCTGCTCAATATGTAAGTCTGTTTTGGAATTGCACTGTAATATTTAAGTGGTTGGGCTAGCGTTTTTTATTTATGCCTTCAGGTTCCCAAAGCTACTAAATAAACTGCTGTTATCCTTCCCTTCCCTTTTCTCTAGACTTGGATCTCTGCCCTCAGATTTATGAGTCGTTATCTTATACAGTAGCCTTCTTTAGAATTTGCATGTTAGTTGTTAGCTCTTTACTGCTGCAACTTTTGTTTATCATTCAGGCTTTTTATTTGCATTTCCACATCGTCTGAAGAATATATATGCCAGTGAACAGCAAGTTTAAAATGTGGGGAACTGTACAAACTGGCTTACGGGGACTATCAAAGAACAAAGAGCTTTGTTTTGGGATAGGCTGTATAATCAGAAGGGTAGGTTCTGATGAAGTTTTAGCATGCTTAAGAATTCCTTAAAGAGCTTTGTTTTCCAGCTGTAAGGGTACGTAGGGATCTGGAAAGTATTCACATGGCAGAAACAGTCACGATGTTGGCAGGTCTTTATCCAGTGTGTCTGGTTCATAATCAATAGAAAAACAGTACAAAATTGATATGACAAAATGGACTATGCACTATATTCATGTGAATATGCACACGCATGCCAGCTTTCTCTGTGGACTTCAGTTTCTGTGGGCAGTTGAATATCTTGGAATTTTAATCTTGAAATAAAATATCTTGCTGTGTTCCTTTGTTTCTCCAAAAGCACTTCCAACATTGGATATGCAAGTGTTTCTCAAGTCATTTATTAGTCTCTAAAAGTGTTTGTGAATAGAGTGGAAAAAGATGGGAGAAGATAAAAGACCTTTGATATGACAAAGGTTACAATGAAGAAAATGTATTTCGATAAAAATGGTCTAATTACACAAAGTTCACTTTTATGTTGTATTTACTTACCTTGGAGGTTCCCTTGCTGCAATACTGGAAGCATTAGCATGGGTAGAAGTCGGAGCGCTGTCTATGCTGTTCTAAATGATCATGTTTGTAAAAACATTGGTGTGCTGCTCAGTGTTGATGAGGAATTTTCAGCGTTCCCTAAGATTTTCTGAAAAAGGCTAACTCAGACAGGCTACTTTACCTTTTCTTAAAAACAGAAAACACATGGTTGGAATCGGAGAAAGAAACCTTCAGAAATATTGCTGCTCTCTAGGTGCTTACATAGCTTGGAGAGTGCCCTCTGCTCTTAATCCCTTAAAGGAAGGGTTGAAAATACCCTTTTCCTCTTTGAACTGTAAAGTTACTCTGTGGTTGGTTGTTTTGCAGTGTCTGATAATTGGGGCTGGACCCTGTGGCCTTCGTACAGCCATCGACCTGTCATTCCTGGGAGCCAAGGTGGTGGTCATAGAAAAGAGGGATGCCTTTTCCCGCAATAACGTTCTGCATTTGTGGCCATTCACCATACATGACCTGAGGGGTCTTGGCGCCAAGAAGTTTTATGGCAAATTCTGTGCAGGATCCATAGACCATATCAGTAAGTACAGCTGCTGCTTGACATGGCAGCACTTGTTCTTCAAAAGGGTGAGGTGGCTGGCATGGGGCATCTCATGAAAATGCATCCTGCACCTGCCACTGCTCTCGTGTCAGCGTGGTATAATTCAGTGTTACCTTTGCATAGCAGTTTGGGCTAGACTTAGGTGTGAAAGAAATAGATTTTGCCATGGAATGATCAAACATGCAATATATATCTTTTAATGTATCTGTTATCTTTTATACCTTCTGCTTTCTGAGGCATAACTTCTTCTAAAACTAAAAGTACATTTAAGGTTCAAATCTTTTTTTTTTTCTCTAACGGATAATTTTCCTATTTTTCCCATTACATGCCTGCAGCTGCCACATTATTCTGTTTCTCTTGAACATTGTATGCA
Organism: Numida meleagris; assembly: GCF_002078875.1. Taxonomy (NCBI): domain Eukaryota; kingdom Metazoa; phylum Chordata; class Aves; order Galliformes; family Numididae; genus Numida; species Numida meleagris. The sequence goes on along the minus strand of NC_034409.1, from coordinate 62,795,722 downwards.
AGTTTGAAAAGATAAAACAAAATAAATCCTGAATGAACTGAATGCTTTTGAATGTTCTTCTGCATATTGATCTGGAAAACAGAGGAACGTTTTTAGCACTGTTAAATTTTGGAGGAGTGGTGAAGATATTTTCAGGAACACTGCCAGGCTCTGAACAGATTTTGCTTAAATAGAAGTTTACATCTTAAAATTGAGAATAATTCTGATAATTTTCACATTCTGAGAAATCAGTCTCTTTTGAAAGCTCTGTTTTGGTAGGGCAGAAATTGCCATTTTTCAAATATATATATATTTTTGCCAAAAATTTACCAAACAGATTAGTACCCATTGGCCTGTGTTCATCTCAGGGCATAAATGGAAATATAAATTGGCACAATCATAGTAGATAAGAATTAGCTTCTCGTTCAGTGCAAAAGCTACCCTTTTTTGAGGGAAAGTGATGGCAGAAATGGAAAGACCTTTATCACTTCAGTCTTGCAGCTTTTTCTCAACCAGTTTTTCTTTATTCTTCCAGTACTTTATATTGTCTTCTTTAGTGTCTCAGCACAGATGAAATTTAGTTTTTAGGTGGACCATTTCTTCATTTCAGTATCTTAAATATGACAGTGAGGTTTCCTCCTTAAAATTACTACTCTCCCTTCAAATTTGTGCACCGTTGCTTTCATTCCTGTTACCTACACTAACTTAAGTGGAAAGAGGTGGTGAGAAACTTTATATTCCCTCACTATCCCAATGGTGTTAGCATTAAGGTGCACCTCTGTATTACAGCTAATTTGATCAAATGGCTAGTTACCATCTGTGACGAAAGGGCAGTCCTGCTTGTGCTCTCTTCCCTGCCTGTCCTGCAGTGCACGTTCTAGTTGTTTCCCTTGTTGCTGATTTCTGGACTGAAACATTAAAAAAGTATTTGCCTTCTTTGAGAAGGGCTGGAGTTTCTGCTATATGAAAATTTCTTGACATGCCGTGTTATTACCCACCAGTGCTGCCTGGATGAAGTGCTGGGAACACAGTGGGAAGAAGAAAGCAGCAGCTAGCCTTTAAATCAGTTTAATGTCAAACGGAGATATGTGCATTTGTGCTCTTTCCTTTTTCTGTTATTTTTTTATCATTGCTTTTTTCAGGTATCCGTCAACTCCAGCTTATCCTTTTGAAGGTTGCCTTGATCTTGGGAATAGAGATCCATGTCAATGTGGAATTTCAAGGGCTTGTTTACCCTCCGGAGGATCAGGAAAATGAAAGCAAGTAGTGTTGAAATGGGTTGTAGAGAAAGGGGAAGTTGTGGTCGGGTACACAGACTCTTGTTCCTTAATGTTGCATATGACTCCTCATTTCCTCGTGTTCCATTAATGACAGTAATCTTCAACGCACTTTTGCTTGAGTTCTTAATAGGCTTTCTTCTTTCTAGTAAAACAAAATCGCCTGAAGCACTAAGCAAAAATAATCCAAGATGCAGTAGTTCCTAATTTCTCCTAGTATATTTAAGCCTATTTATTACAGTTAGAAAATGCCTTCTTAAAACAACTCCTTTCTTTGTGTTTACTGAGGATATTTATACCAGCAAATGGTCTTTGTTATGCTTTCTGCATCTTTGTGAAACCTGCTGTCTGATCACTGTGGGAAGTGGTGGCTTACATGTCTTTTGGCATCCTTTTAATTCAATAAATAGTAGAGAACCTGTAATGGTTTTAGTGATCCTTGAAGATAATCAGGGAGGGTTTACTGGGGCTGTCTCTGTCTACCGTAGAGCATTCTCTGATTTGCATGGAGTGGTTAAGCAGGTCAAAATTGCCCTGTCAGTAGTATAGCTATCCTGCTGTATATCTTTACCAACCATGTAAGAAAGGGTTTGTGGATAGCAAAAAGTGTTTTTATACATTTGTTCTACTATGTACACAGTTTATGTTGTCATTAAACTAGGATTTATTGACAGGAATAGGTTGGCGTGCATTGGTCCACCCAAAAACCCATCCAGTATCAGAGTATGAATTTGAAGTAATCATTGGAGGGGATGGCAGAAGGAACACTTTAGAAGGTAATGGTGTGTCCATAATTCACTTTAAAATACAACTAGTTCTTAAATTAGAGTAGATATGAACAAAAGTGGCCTTCGGAATCCCAGTCAAAATCAAGATATTTGACTAGTTGTAAAGGAAATAAAACGTCCATGTAGAAATCTATGCTTTACACAGACACTTGGGTTGTCTTTTTCCTCTGTCCACTAGCACAGAAATCAGGTATTTTGACCTGAATAATCTTTCCCACGATTTTTCTTCAGTTGAGTAGTGTTGCAACTCTTAATTTTGGGAGTGGAAGTTGAAGCACTGAATATTATTCTGTGTAGTAGAGAATTTTATTTTAATATATTTGATGCGAGTTGCAGTTTTGGGGAAACAAGAACAGTTATTTTTCCAGTGAAGCAATTTTTGCTTTTTTGGTGAAATAGTTTGTAATACATCAGATCCAATCTCAGTCTCTCCTTTACTTTTGAAGGTACCTGTCTGTGACATGCTGAGCCTTCTCTGAAGCTATGCTCTGTTTTTCATTGTTGCTCCTTTATCTTTCCTGTAGGGTTTCGCCGAAAAGAGTTCCGTGGTAAACTAGCGATTGCTATCACAGCAAACTTCATCAATCGTAACACCACAGCTGAAGCCAAAGTAGAAGAGATCAGTGGTGTGGCTTTCATATTCAACCAGAAGTTCTTCCAAGATCTACGAGAAGCTACCGGTATGTCAGCAATTGTCAAATTTCCAGTGAAAACTATTTGTCTTTATTATTACAACTTCTATAACTCAGGTATCATAATATTTAGTCAGTAAACGGAAGTCATGTGCATGGAAGTCAGTCACTTCTGTCTCTTTGAAATCTAACTTCCCACATTTTTACAGCTGTTCTAAACGTCCGTACAAAGTAGATGTGTATCATTCAGATGTGTGTCATTTTTGTTGGGAACTTATTTCCCTGAGGATTTTCAGGAAATCTGAGCCATTCATTAGAGTAGCCTGAATCCTGAGTTTTGCTTCCTGCATTCCACATCTGAATACAAAACTTGGTGTGATGATAAGATATGTTTTTCAAAAGAGGTAGCTATATACAGCTGAAATGCTCTGTTTCTGGTTTTGCTGAAGATACAGATTTTAAACTCATTGAAAGCATGGAAGGAGGCTGCCAGACATTCTCTCTAAGATTTTCTAGCCATATAGTTTCAATTTACTTTCTTTCAATAGAGCTCATTTGTTGCTTGTTCCTTCATTATCTTTTGTTCTGTCACAAGGTATTGACTTAGAGAACATCGTCTACTACAAAGATGATACACACTACTTTGTCATGACTGCCAAAAAACAGAGCTTGCTGGATAAAGGCGTAATACGGCATGTGGGTATTAACGTTTATATATTCACTATATATTAATGTTTTGGGAAATTTTGCTTTTAATACACTGAAAGAATACTCTTCTTGCACCACATAATGTCATTATACAGGTGTATTTTAGAACACAGACATTTGTGGTTGATGCCCTTCTGAAGCATTTTCAGCTATTAGAAGTGTTATAAGAATGTTACCCCATCTAAACTTGTCAGTGTGAGGGTTTTGTGCATGCTAAGAAAAAAGACGCAGAAAGAACCTTTGTTGGCTTATCTGGGCTTTTCGTTTATAAAAGTGAAAAAACAGGGAGTAAAGAAAGTCTTGGAAATTTACCTGCACCTAATTCTGACAGAAGCAAATGTAAAAGTAGTTTGTCTACAAGTGAAAGCAAAAAGATTGAGATCTTGCTCCTTTTGTGTGAAGTGAAAAGCTCAGAAGTTTCTTAGCCCTTTCACACTCAGAAATGCCAGTAGTATTTACAAATTTTTCCTCCAAATTATAAACATCGCTAGGAATGTGAGAATTTAAGGGCAGACCATTATCAGTGGATTTGTATAAAATTTAATGCCAACACTTAGATATGCCAGTCTTAAAATAACCTTGTGGATTTGGCTGTCTCACTTTTACTTGTTTCTCTTTGTCAGGATTATGCTGATACGGAGTTATTACTCTCACGGGAGAATGTGGACCAGGAAGCTTTGCTAAACTATGCCAGAGAAGCAGCTGACTTCTCCACTAATCAGCAGCTGCCATCACTGGACTTTGCCATTAATCACTATGGGCAGCCAGATGTGGCAATGTTTGACTTCACGTGCATGTATGCATCAGAGAATGCAGCACTGGTGCGAGAGCAGAATGGCCACCAGTTACTTGTGGCACTGGTTGGGGACAGTCTCTTAGAGGTTTGTCTTTTAGACTGATCATCTGTAAACAGTGCATTGAAGCGTAAGCACAAACCATTGCACCCATCACTGAAATATGCATTGCCTATAAGATAGTTATTATAAGGAGTGCTGCTGTTTATTGTATAACAAAGTAAGAGATTTGAAGGAAGGGTAGGAGTCTTGGGAAAACAGAATATTTAGTATAGAAACGATCTTGCTTAAGAAAATATGTGCAGAAATTTATCTGAAATTATATCTGTTCCATGTGCTTCTTATTGAGGCAATTACACTCTGTATGGGAACCTACTCTAGGCCTGTTAATAATTAGCATTTTATAGTTGGTTAAAAAATACAGTATTGAAGAGTAGCTTTTAAGGCACTCTAGGCAATGAATTGTTGTTGGAATTAGAGGAGTGTTTGGCTATTGGGGACCTCAAGGACAAATCACAATGCGTATAACTTCCTCTAGCCGAACAGGAGTAGAGCTTTAAGCTAATTACTGAGCTAAAATTTCCCAGCAGATTATTCCCTGACTATATTCTTGATATTAATTTAAGGTTTTCCCTAACTGATGCTTTTCCTTTCTCATCTTCTTTTTGTGGACTATAATATTAGCCATTTTGGCCAATGGGAACTGGAATAGCGAGAGGATTTTTGGCTGCAATGGACTCTGCTTGGATGGTACGAAGTTGGTCACTCGGAGCAAGTCCTTTGGAAGTTCTTGCAGAGAGGTAATAGAAAAAAATGTTTACATTTTGAGTTCTAATCTAATCTTCCAGTGTTTTGTCATTAATTCCAGTCCCTTCTAGTACAAATACATAGACAGAATAGGAGATACAGATTCCTGCTGTTTTTAGAGGGTGCTTTTAGCTATAACTGAATTAAAGAAAAATTTCCAAAGGAGCTGATAAACTAAAGTATATTTATAGAAGAATAAGAAATGCTGCAGCTGTTCTTGGTCCTAGTTTTACAAAACTGATTACGTGGAGAGTCTCTTCTTGGTACTTATTATGTAGAGAAAGGGAGTCTAACTTACTGTCACCAGCATTGCAATAGCAAGCCAGATGAAGATGTAGCTGCCTTTAAAAAGAAAGACAAAAATTTTTGCTGTCCCTTATTATCTTGTAAATGTCTATTATGATTTTCTCTCAAAGAAGCTATGACCTGTTTTTTATTTCAAATAATTGGTCACTTTGTTTCATGTGAGCCAAAGAACATCTTGTCTTTTTTTCTTTCTTTGGAGTGTCATGCTCTTGATGTTTCCATCATCTTTTGTTGAGACTTGTTTTGGTGACTTAAGGTCATCGCTTAGAATCAGAACTTCAGTCATAAAAAAATGGAGTAAGTAAAAGCAATGTATAAGAACCTATTTTAAACAATTGCAACTTCTATTAGGAACAGTAGTATATTTTTAAAAATTCTATGTATGTTAAATATTTAATATTCTACTTTTTTTAATTTTGAAAAATGGTGAAGTTAATCATGTTGCAGTTGTTGCCAGATGTCATTAGATATTTGCAGAGAGCAATAAGATCTCTCAGCCTTCTTTTCTTCAGGCTGGCCAAATCCAGTTTCCTTGGCCTCTCCCCACAGACTGAGTACTCCAGTCTCCTTGGTAGCCTTCTTCCTGAGTCATTTCAGAGTGTCATTGTTTTCCTGTACTGGGGAACCCTTTTGGTTGTGGTCAGTGTTTTGTTTTCTTCCTTCCTTTTGATTTCTGGAGTTGTATTAAATTGCAGATTTAAATACGCTTATAAGGATTCTTAGCTATCCAAGTTTTTTGTCTCCAGAACTGACTTAGTGGTATTAATAGTGTTGCATCTTTTATATTAAAAAAAAAAACAAACACAAAATAGAAAGATTTTTTTTTTTTCAAGGGAAAGCATTTATAGACTACTGCCTCAGACCACCCCTGAGAATGTGAGTAAAAACTTCAGCCATTATAGCATTGATCCAGCCACCCGGTATCCCAATATCAACGTCAACTTCTTGCGGCCACAGCAGGTAACTGGAGATAAGTGATGCCTCTGAATGTTTGTAATCTGCATTCTCTTTTCTTAGGTGAAACTATGCTGATATTTTAGGGATAGTGACCTGACTGTGGCAGTATAACTTGGAAACAGTGAAATGCAGATATATTAGTCAAGAGTTGACCTCTTTACCAAATTCCTATTTCGAGTTTTGGAGAATTAAAAATGTGCTTTTAATTCAGTTGTATTTTTGATTTTGCATGCATTTTGTAGTACCAGTTTATGACTGCGATCTGGTATCCACTGAGCTGCATCAGTCAGCTAGACTGTTCAGTGCTGATAAGTTGTTCCTTGTTCTGGACTTCTTGGGCTAGAGATTTCTGCTACATAAGAATACTTGTTCTTTTGCCTTGAGATAGCTGCTGCTTGTCTTCCTGCTCTTTCTGTATTCACTGGGTACATGGTGTGTTGGTCACTTTTAGTTTTTTGTATCGTTTTAGGTACGCCACTTGTATAATACAGGAGATTTGAAAGACATACACCTGGAAATAGAGAATTTTGTGAACTCCAGGACACCAAAGCTGACTCGGAATGGTAGGCCTGCTTACTGCTCCATTCCTTTTGATATTCTAATGCTGCATCAGTGCAGGGCACGTAGAGCAACAGGATTCTAGTGTAATGTTTTGGCAGCTTCTTTTGGTTTAGAAAAGGCAATTATTTTGTCAACAATCTGATTCTTTTCTAATAATTCAATTTTCAATTAACATGCAAATACACTTTTATTTGCCCAATTGCCTCTATAACACTGTTAAAATTTTAGAGCATATTTCCTTATACAAGCATTTTTCTTTATGTATTTTATCCTATATCAGTATCTTTACTTAATGTGCAGAAGGCTATCTTGAATTCACTCTAATCATAAACCCAAAATTTTAATAAAAATAATAGAAGGTATGTCTAGTATAGTCTCTCATGGTCATACTTTACTTAATCTCATCTCCTAGCTTAATTAAATGAAACCTCACTTGCATTACTCTGAAAGCTAGATGCCTTGTGATAAGCATTTCAATATCTGTCTACTTGTCCTGTACCCTGAGGGGTATGTTGGTCTTTTCCATTTGCACACCTTGCCTTTGGATGTCCAGATGGTGTTTGGGGACTCCCTCAATAGTGCTTTGCTGCAGGGCTTCCTTTCACTGCTGAAAATCTATGTAGTCTTTGAATATGTTCTTTGGCCTGCAACCTTTTCCCTTTAGGCTGTAATCTTGTCAGATCTTGCAGTAAGGCAAGGTCAAAACAGGTCAGTACTTCTAATGGAAAACTTTCAATCAAAAAGAAAGAGTTGCAAAAGTAAATTTGCGGTTCTTCCATTAGAAATACTGTATCTGGGCTTCAGAGAATATTGTACTACTCTATAACCTTTAGGTCATATTTAAAACAAGCCTTTGTGATTTCTTTATAATTCTTGGGGCTCCTTTTGGGTGAGTTATATGTCAAGTTATAACTTAGGTAAATACTTTCTAGCGAATGAAAAACCCTTTCTTGCATCTAAATTAGGTGTGATAGTCTTTAAAAAAATAACAGTAGTTTTGTCCTATGCTGTCCATTGTAGAAGGAGCTTATTCTTTACATGAATGTTTTATTTGTTGACTTGTATTCTTTATGAAGTAGTTAGAATTCAGAAAAGAGATCTTGTATGTTTCTACCTAACAGCATGATTTCTTACAGAGTCTGTAGCTCGCTCTAGTAAATTGCTCAGTTGGTGCCAGAGGCAGACAGATGGGTATGCTGGTGTAAATGTGACAGATCTCACGATGTCATGGAAAAGTGGCTTAGCTTTGTGTGCCATTATCCACAGATACCGTCCAGACTTAATGTAAGTAATTTGCTCTTTTGAAGATCTGGGAAGGGCAGAACAGCAGTTTTATTTCAAACTAGTACTATTGAGACGGAAGCAGTGCATTTGTGACTAATGAAGAAATGGATTGAAATGAATTCAATTAAGCTTGATGGAAACGAATGTACAGTGATTCACCAGCAGAGTGGAAGGTTGTAATAGCTTAATGAATATGAAGGTAAACATGTTGTCATTTTCCTTTATGGATGATTTGACAGAATTAAAGTTCAAATTGGTACAGACTAGAATGCATTATTGTCAGAAAACTGTTCTCTCTGCGGAATTAGTCAAGAACAGTTGATGGCTTCAGTTAAATTTCTTGTGAACAAGTCTCTACACAAGCCTTTATAATCTCCTTTTTGACAGTAACTCTTTTTAAAAATGTTGAGGCTGCCCCTTATAGAAGTAGTGACTCACCGTCTGAATAGAGAGGTTGCTGCCTGTAAACTTTGTAGTGGGTAAAACAGCTACTCCATTCTAGAATGGGAAAAGACTGGCTGACAGAGGTACCAGTATGTTCTTAAAAGAAAAAAAAAAAAAAGGTCTATTGAAAGAGTAACAAAAAAAGTTTGAGCCAAAGTTCATCAACTCTACAATCCAAAAAAAAATTTGTTGGCAAGTAAATTTGAGAGATTTAGAAAAAAATAAAAAATACCTGAATCCTCTCAGAAGACTGCCTTCCACTTGATTCATCGCATGCCCTCTTCCTGCCCATTGCAGAGACTTTGATTCTTTGGATGAACACAATGTGGAGAAGAATAACCAGCTGGCCTTTGACATTGCTGAAAAAGAGTTTGGAATATCTCCCATTATGACTGGAAAGGAAATGGCATCTGTTGGGGAACCAGATAAACTGTCAATGGTGATGTACCTCACGCAGTTCTATGAGATGTTCAAAGACACCATCCCTTCTAGTGGTAAGGAGCTTGGTGCAGGTCTATGATCTTTAAAGGCAGCTGTAGAATGAATGCGTGTTATTTTCATGCTTTTTCCACATAAGCTTATAACTAGTTACTCAATAACTTTACGTTTCAAGAAGTTACCTTCTTGTTGTTGTTGATATTGTTGTTGTTGCTAGCCATGTTAGCAGCATCAGGAGCAAAAAGTGGAGTTAATAAATTCAAACTAATGTCCTCAGAAGTTTAAAATCACTTCAGCACTACTAGACAACTTTTCTGGTCTCTTGCTGTTTATTAGGGGTTCATCAGTCTTTGCTAATGTGAGATGCCTTGTTCGTAATTGTTTAGCAGGTAATTTCAAAACTCCGGTCAAGTTTTGTAGCTGTTATGTACTATCCATGAACGGTGAGAGTAACTCCAGGCCAGTGAGAGGCAGGAATGAAGGACAGATTAGAAGTGAAGGATGTAATTGCCTAACAGAAGCAAAGATTGTCCACCTCTAAGTCTTAATAATGCAATATTTTTTTTGTTGTTATTGATGATCTTAATTAATGTCCTAAGATATTCAACTCTATAATTTTGGTGGGAAAAAAAAGATGTGTTTAATAGCCTTGAAAAAATATAGTTTGTTATCAATTAGGTTTTATTTCCAAAACTCTGAACCCCCTTTATTAATACTGATGATGATGATGCTCTTCAAATATGAAAGTGAACAAACACAGTATTCTGGGTCGTTATAAAACCTAGAGGGAGAATTGATTTTGGCAAAATGAAGAAAGCATTATGTTATGTATTTAATAACAGCACTTCAGAAATAATTTCTTGGCATTCCTTCTCCTACCTGTATCTACTTACAGATAGTGTGGACCTGAACGCAGAAGAAAAGGCTGCCCTAATTGCCAGTACCAAGTCTCCTATCTCTTTTCTCAGTAAACTGGGACAAAGTATATCTCGGAAACGCACTCCAAAGGTAACCATACCACAGGCTCGATCACTTTTGTGTTTGCTAGGCTGCTGTCCAAGTAGGTGGCACTAGAAATGGATACGTCTGTCTGCTGTGTATCTACCAAAAAAACAGATGTTCATCAGATCGTGACAATACATGACCTTTATAACTGCAGAATTACGTTAGTAATATGCATTCTCAGTTTGTGATATACTTCAGTCTTAAAATCCTAGCTTTTTGGAAGAGTTTGGGGATATACTTCAGTCAGGTAGACTTTCCAATATGAATGCTAGAAATCCCTAAGGACAATAAAGGGAAAAACAAACAAACAAAATCAAACAAACAGCAGCAACAACAACAAACCCTTTCCTTAAACAGATGGAGAATGACCTTAGAGAATTAGTTGTGTTGCAAGGCTTAAGTGCACTGATGACATTTATCTCAGGCCAGAAATATATGAGAGTCTTTATCATTGTTTTCATTCCTCCTCCCTCTGTTTTCAGGACAAAAAAGAAAAGGAATTGGACGGTGCAGGAAAGAGGAGGAAAACCAGCCAATCTGAGGATGTAAGTATTACTATGAGAAAGATGTAAAGGAGAAAAGTATATATGGTACATTCTTTATTCTCACTTCAATCCTTTTATTTTCCATATCCAGGCAGGCCTTATTTTAGAATTTATAAATTAAAATTCTTCTTCAAAGCTTATGCCGTGTTGTATTTGTAGAGAAAATATTTTATTGATGCTTATGAGGGAAGAGTACACTAGAAATGAAATACTGCATTTCCTTCATATTCTATTTTTACTGCTCTTTACTTTGATTTGATGAATGCACCAAGAATAAAACTTCATTTAGTAAAATCATTCAGTAGTCGGACATTTCATTCGTATTTGATCTGTAATCTCAGTTAGTGCAAAATGCATACATATCCAGTATGCTCCACAAGGTAGTCCTTCAGTTCAAGTGCTTATAGTCAAACAGGTACAAGTGAACTAAAATTTAGTAGTTGGAATTGTCAGTGAAGCTGTGAAGATATCCATTTGCTTTACATCAGCAGATTTATGAGGGTGTTTCAACTGTGGTCTCTTTGGTAGGTAAGTGTATCAAGTAAGGTTGGAAAAATGAGGAAAGTTTATCCAAGCTTTTGATGGCATACCAAAGAAAACTAAAATGCGAGCTTTTAAATGCAAAGTATTAGATCTGTTTTGTACAGTGTAGAAACCTAGTACAGCAAAGAGGAAGAGTGGAAAAGGTGATTCGGATGTATTTGTTCAATGTTGATCTCACTGATTGATAGGAGGACATTCCTCGAAGCTACAGAGAAGAAAGACCTACACTGGTGAGCGCCCTGACAGAGAGGAGAATTGATGCTGCCATTGGGAATCAGAACAAAGTCAAGTCCATGGCAACCCAGCTACTGGCCAAGTTTGAGGAGAATGCACCAGTACAGTCCTCAACATTACGAAGACAGGTAGGAGATGGTCAATAAATCCTAGTATTTTGGAATCATGACAGAAAATTGTGAGTAATAACATGCATTCCTCAAGACTGGATGCTAGCGGTGCTCTTCTACTTCAAAGGCTCTGCTAGGGAGGAGTGAAGGTTACTCAAAAGAGAAAGAAATTAAATTTAGGAGTATGAGATGATGAACTTCCTAATGAAAGTCCACTTTCCTGTTACTGCCAGTATTATGTTACATAATCTCTTTCAAAAATACCTGACCACGAATTAAGTTTCTTTTATAATTACTATTGCTGTTGGAAAAGCTGTCCAGGAAAATCCCATTTCTAACCTTTAATAATTCTAATTTAGTTTCTAATTTGAAGATTTTCATTATCAGGTTATATGTTTATTCTTGTGGGCTGTGATTAAGTTTTCTATCTGCACATAAGCATAGCAGATAAATAGCTGGGAGGTTCTTTACAATCAGAATGTTTATATCAATTCAAATAAGGCTTCCTGGTGACTGCTGGTTATTCAGTACAGTATCTGAACTACTGCAACTGCAGGGTAGTCATATCTGAAGTTATGTTGAGTCAGTTCAAGGTACTGCTAGCGGTGCAGTGTCAGCAGTATGAGGCCCAGTATGGTTTAAGTGCCTGAGTTGCTCTAAAGCTTACTCTGTCTTCATAGCTCATGTCAAACTCTGCTGCCCTGGCCAGATTGTGAATGGAACCTTATCTAGCTACTTTAAGCTGAATTTAGGTGTACGTATGCTACATTGCACACCAGTGTTAGTAGCATAGCATAATCTCAGAATGGTGACTTATATCCTACCGTTTATCAAAAAAATGTTTCCTTGGCCACTGCTTATTGTCTAGAATAACCAGGCTGAATTGAAGAAATAATGAAAATAAAGGGAAGGTCCAAAAAATGTGCATTTCCCCCCCCTTTTTTTTTTGTCTTTTCCCTTTTCATATATGACTTGCTAAATGAATTCTCCCCTACCCTCTGTTTTTTTTTTCTTAAATGTTTGTATGTCTGATTGTGTCTCCCATTTCTTTGGCTTTCCTTAAATTTCTTCTGCTATTATATCATTCCTCCTTGCTCCCAACCCACTTGCCCTGCAACCTGCATGCAGCAGCCTGTCCTGCCTTATCAAGAACGTGTTCACAATCAACCATCCAGCAGACGAGAGCAGGGCCGTCTAGCTCCTATACCCCAGTGGAAACAGGTAAAGAAACTGATTATGAGTATGATCTGTTGCCTGCACCCAACACCAGCTCTCACTCTCCTGTTTTTTAAACCAATCGTTTTCCAGCAAAACCGGTCCTTTCAATGTGAGTCTCTTATTTTTAACAATTTAATTTGTAATGAATAAAATCAAAGCCTGCCTCTTATGCTAGTTTCAGCTCTCTAGGGCTTCAGTGGTTGCTTCATCGGAAACCTTGCCTGCAGATGCAATGTTGTATCATCTGGGGTATTTCTCGATTATTCATGTGGAAAAGAATAGAGAGTATGTTGGCAATTACTGCAGCCAGCGAGGTTAAAAGTGTTGTGGAAGCTGTAATATTGAAGCTCTTCATAAGTATAAAAAGCAAAATTGGTTATCAGTTTTTCTATTCACATGAAATCTTACATATTCTGCAGTTAGAAGAGACTTTTCAGTTACTGTAGTTTCCCTTTCTTTGTGACCCAGCTTGCCACATTATCACCTTCATTGCATTGCAGATTCCTGTAGTACTGTAGACTAAGTATATTTTAGATTTTCTGCCATGCAGAGTGACAGAACAGGGATCAACAGAAGAAAAATCATTAGGTATCATATTTTATTTTCTCTCCAGTGTGTTTTGACTCATTATCATTACTCGTGTTTTTTTTTCAGCAGCGCACTTTCAAAAGCAAGACTTGTGACAGTCAGTCTTTTCAGGCAAACGGGATACTTATCTTACTGCTTCCTCTACTTCCACTTCTTCCCTGTGCAAATCACACTCTCTTGTTTCTGAGAGTGCTGAGATATATTTTTCTGGCAGTCATAATGTAGAGAAGCATCTGTTTCTTTCTGGTTGCAGTTTAATCAGTGCGTACTTTGGAGTCAAGAGGAAGAAAATCACAGTACTTTGGAAGTTGACTTTTCTGCATGTTTATGGATTCATGGTGTACTTTATGCTTAAGGTATTCAACGCAAGTAGTGCTTCATGTCATGACCAGTGCCATCATCTAGAAGATTTCTTTCCAAAGAAGAAAACTCAAAGCAGGGGAATTGTTGTCATTAAGACTGTCTTAAAAATGTCGACATTACGCTTAGTTTTCCTGACTTGTTTATTCTTCTACCTTCTCTTCAAAATTTTCTTTATAAGCTAATGAGTACTTTCAAGTGGATACTCATCATCCATGATGAAGACAGATTTCAGATTTTAGGAGTACTTCTCCGTATAGGGGAGAAATGATGCGGAAGAATTGTAGACAGCTGTACAATACCAGTGCAGTTGATGAGCACTGCTTGTGGTGCCCTCTACCTTACAGTAAAAGGAAAATTGCATTGCACTGGTTGTCTTTCTCAGTTCAGACGAATTAAGATTTGTGGTTTTGACCTTGGAGAAGATCCCATCCCTGCAGCCTTGAGAGTTATATTTGAACTTACTGCTGAAACTGTATGAAGGCTTTGTAATCTAGCCTTTACAGTGAAACACAGAAGTTCTTATTGTCTTCCTTTTGTAATTTTTGTTTCCCATTTTTATTATGAGGATTTTCTTCTCGAAACCAGTTTATTCTTGTTTTTGTTCTTGTTTGGAACCACACAATTTATTGAAAAGGAGAGAAAAAAGTCCTCTAGTCTCCCTCAACAATTGATAGCCATCTCCATATACGTGGCAGTGTAGGGCAAATTCTTGAAAAAACTTCATTTAATAATTGTACATTCGAAGTACTTAGTTTTTTTTTATTTAACATGACACTGATAGCTGTTTTTGGGTACTTTTCCACTCACCATTGCTCCTTGATGAGCTTAATCTTACCTTGATGAGCTTTTACTATGTCAACAGAAGATGGTTGGTTCTTGGGTGCAAATTTCATGCTTTTCGTCTGACAATGAAATGGAGAAGAGTAAAAGTGGATCTCCAAGGTGTACAGTCTTCAGAATTAGGATCAAAGAAGCAGTTCATAATGTCCCTCTTCCAGAGGTTCCTTAGGAATTTTGGGGAAATGAAGAGCATGACTTGTCTCCATCCAAAAGCCTTTGGAAGTATATAGAACTATTTATTCTGGACTGATGGGAGATCAGGAGAGGCTAGAAGCCATCCAGTGAACCAAGCAGCCAGCTTTGCCAAGCTGGGACAGAAATCCATCCTGCGGGAAGTTGTTGTTGAAGCAGTGCTTCAGCTGACTGCTAATTCTAGTTGCTTAGGCATGTGGAATCTGATAGCTGTGAGACTGCCTTACTACAGTACTAAAACAGCCTTCTGCAGCGACATTAGGCACTAGCTACAAAGCTATTCCCTGGGCCACAGATCACCAGCAGTGGAATTGGTGCTGGATACCTGTTTGTGTTGTGGAGATGCTGTGAAGGAGTGGTATGGCTCCTGACAAGTTCTTCAGGGAGCATTTGTGTTGGCTGTAAAGGGCTGATTTAGGAAGAGCTGCTCATGGAGGTATGGGAAGGGGTTCTCTTGTTTGGCACAGGTATCAAGAGTTCAGAAGCAGAATCTTCCTTCAGTGATTCCGCACAAGGAATACCACATAGTGGAAGCATTCTACTGAGGAGTCTTTTGAAGAGGAGCAAAGCAGTTACTAAGGGGACAAAGTGGTGACCTGCTTTTGAGGGAAATAGCTAGTTGCCTAATGTTCTTGCCCACAGGCAGGGTGAAGTGTAGATCCTCAGGGGTTCTTAGGAGAAGGGCAGTTTCCTATGGTGTGATTGATAGGTTTGGTCCTGCATCTTGGAAGCTGCGTGGAAGAGGAAACTACTGCAAAAGCAGCAAGAGTGATTGCAGGGGGAAAATGGGATAGTTGCAAAGGAGGAGGTGGTCCAGGTTGGAGCACCAGTTTTGATGGAAAATTTGCATGTGCCTTGGGCTATGGTCTGCCACTGTCTGGCAGATGAATTTCCTTAGCTGTCCTGGCTTGTCAGTTTAAGTCTAAGATCTTGCTTTGCTCTAGAATTAAAATGAAAGAGTTACCAGACCAGCAGTGCAAACAGATCATAATTTAGAGTGTCTCTGTGTGTGTTGTAGAGGTAGGGTAGGGATGGCTTGATACAACAAATTTGCAAGAAAGAGTAAAGTCCTGTCAGAATCTATTCTGAAACAATTTTTACTTTCATCTCAAGACTTTCTTGCTATCTCTCTTCCAAAGACATAACCTTGAAACATTAGAAACCTCTTCAGTCTGCTTCTGTGCATTCAGTGTGGCCTGTGTTTTCCTCATGAATTGAACTGCAGTATTTTCTTTGTTGAACAACACATTGAGAATGTTAATCTGTATTGTCAAAACTAGTTCATGCTATTAGGAGCACCTCAGCAGCAGCTAGTAATGCATTAAGATAATGTTTGTGTAAATGCACAGTACAAATATGTGGAAGTTTTTATATGATTATA
Organism: Numida meleagris; assembly: GCF_002078875.1. NCBI lineage: Eukaryota > Metazoa > Chordata > Aves > Galliformes > Numididae > Numida > Numida meleagris. Next base: position 62,779,728 of record NC_034409.1, on the reverse strand, counting down.
GTATCCCTTAAAAAATTTGGATTGCGTTTTATGGTACGGTGGTTAATCTCAAATTAACTCTTAGCTGTGCAAAAACATCTTCCATATTGTGTACTATTGCTTTCTGGTTTTGGGCAGTCATGCTTTTTTGAGCGTCTCATCTGGGATCATGAAGCCATATACTCTGTCTATCCAGAAGAATATATGACTGTTTGGGTATGGAATGGGAGATCAGCCCTTTAAACTGAACTTTGTCCTGGTTTTCCAGACTCTCAGCTTATGGTTTTCAGCAGTCTTCTGCCACAGTTTCAGAGATCTCACAACAAGAAGTGTGTAATACAGAAGCTGGAATCACTGATGTGTACAAAGATGCATGTAAGACAGAAATCACATGCTGTATAATGCAGGTCTCTTCTGTCTCTGGAGGTCTGATGCTTGTTCTTTCGAGGAGGTTCCCTGCAATGTGATATAAGTGCAGCAGTAAAAACGCTTCTCAGTAGCTCTGTTACAACTGTGATCTTTAAAGACATGTAGTGAATGAAATGGCCACAGTCAGTTGGAGCTGAAATCTCAGCAGAAGAGATCTTATATTACCAGTACTGTTTTTCCTAATTAATTTCTCATTTGAATATGTTGATATGTTTTTCTTTCCTCATTCCTGTAGCCATCTTTGTCTTTGCATGCTCAGAAATGGATCCTACATCCTATACAATGCCATATATTATGATCTGCCGTGGAAAATTATACAAGCATGTGAATATACTGAAATTTGAAATGCAAACTAGGCTGTTTTAGATGACAGTCCATAAACAGCTGTAGTGGTTGAAAATGTTAGCACCCTTTCTGCTTGAGACTAGTGCTTTCACGGCTGAGCGTATAAATGTTCCTCATCCACTTCATTGCAAAGACATGTGGCTTAGTTTAAGCTGCTTGTAGCATCTGTTTGAATTAAAATTGACTTTTTTTGCTGAAGGGGAAGAGAACACCCAAAAGATGTTAGTGCCAGCGCAGCTGTCAGGACCATAGTGAACATGTATATATCTTTAAATAGAATGCTGTTTCTTTAGAGGCTATCTAACACTGGTTCCAGGTACACAAGCTTTTTTTTTTTTTTTTTTTTTTGCAGTGCAACATTTACCAGATATGCTCTGGTAAAAAGCAAAGGAAACAATAGGCAGAATATACATTACAAGACTATCTGTAACAATGACATAAAGAACTAGGAAGGCATGTTCTTTTTGGTGTATAAAAATGAGGACATACCTGCATTGTGCAGTCTTCAGATTACTAGATATCTACATATTGCCTTTAAAGCAGCTGTATTTCTGTTCCAGTAGAATGGCAAAGTGCAATTTAATTTGCCTGAAATGGTTTAATATCTGTAAGGCAGAGAAGATGGATTTGAAGCTGAGAACAGAGCACTGTGACTTGTATTGCTAATGAACTGCCAGCAAGAGTAATTAGGTCAACACAGTGGTTATTCTTAAACACTGCAGAGCACAACAATAAGTAGTTTTTCGTGAAGCAAAAAGAGCAGTCCAATTCCACTGCTGAGAGTTCCAAGTTGTACATTTGTCTGAGCACAAGTCCTTGAGTCAGAAACAGTTGATTTAGTTGGTTATTGCTGTAATTACATGCTTATTGGCTGTCTGTAGAAGATTCTGTCAAATAAGACGTGATCATGTGAATATAGGAGAAAAAATTACCTCTTTCAGCTTTGGTAAAATGTGGCTTTAGATCGCTGGTGGTGAGCAGAAGATTGCAGTCTCTCTGCTTACGCATTCTGGCCTGTCTTCCCAAGGTCAACGAATGGAAACGTTATCTTAGCTTTCCTACCATTATTACGATTTTTTATTTCTTTTTCTGTTTTAAAAAAAGATGAGGAGTAAGGAACGTTCTCGGACCTGCCCCAAAAAAGTGATCATGCTCTCTTCTTCCACTCCACCTTCCTCTCCACCGTATCCCAGGCTGCAGGTGATTTCCTCTGCATGCTCTGTCCCTCTCTCTTCATTACTGCTTGTACAAGTGACTAAATCAGTTACCAGATATCCTATTTACAAATACATTTCCAGTTTCTTTTTTTCGTATGTAGATGGAGCTTCATCAAACTCTTAGATTAGACACACAGGATAGTGTGTTATCTACAAAAAATACGGTTATGATGATTATCTGATGCACTGGAGATTCTGAGATTTCACTGTAGGGTAATTGGTAATCACAGCAGCCTTATTCAGTTTTGAGTAGAAGCAAAGTTGAAATGGAATAGAAGGGGTGTGCCTCTGTCTAAGCAATAGAACTTGATCCTGTATTACATATGGGTTGTTCACCCTCCAAAAACTCCTTTTTTCTATGCAGAACTACAGAAAAAACTACTTTTTGGAGTAGTTCAGAGATGGAAACCACAAGTTTTCTCCATCTCTGCATTTTGTTTATACAAGTGTGACTGAGAATTTCCTCTTTTATCCGTGAAACTCTTTGAAGTTTACTTGTATGAAGTGCTTTTTTGAACTGTTGTTGTGCCCTGCATGTGTCTGAATTGGTCCTTCTGTTTCCCCCACACCCAGCCTTTTGTCTCAACAAGACTTTGCGTTCTGTCCGTCTTAGTTCGCATTTTCCGTAAGCCTTGTTCTGCACACAGCATATACATCTGCTGCCAGATGTGTGTACACGTGTATTTGTTGTCTTTCTAGTTAAATATTACCTGAAATCTTTAAATGCCTGTTTGTTTGCTGTACACGGTCATCCTGCTTCTTTGAGTTGTATCTATTTTTGTTTCATCTTCCTACTGCAGTAATAAATTCCACTCCTTCATTAACCCTGAACTAATCTTTCGGTGATAAAAAGGCAGCTGCAGTTTCAGAGACATCCCATACATTCAATAGGAGTTACACAAGTAAATTTCCCCAGAGATACATAATGTTTCTTTTCCGAGCACCTGTTTGCTCATCAACTCCATAAATACATGTTACCTTTAAGGAGAATAGAGAAGGGTCATTCCTTTCTGCCCCCTATACATTCTCTGCCACCTCTTCTGTGTCAGATTGTGCACCCATGAGACAAACCAGGGATGCTTACTGAACTGATTTAAAACTGTCCTAACAAAAAAGTGATTAGTTTTCTGGCACGCTGTGGACAGCATGGTGCAAGGAAGGATTCAGGATGTACATCTGGGTAGAATGGGCAAAGTCTGTGGCTAAACTGAATTGACTTGAATGCGGAACTGTATTGCTAGATATTGTGACAGTCTTCCTCTTGTCAAAGTCTTTTGAAGATTTTAACAGGTAAGTTTTATGAGAAAACAACAGTTTTTCCCCAAGTTTGCAGATAGAGAAGTGAAGGCAATGGTGAAATTTGCTTTTCAACCTACAATACGACAATTATTTTCCATACAAAAAAAAGGGCTTTCAGTAACTGAGGACCCTTCAGCTCTCTGTCTTCCCCCCCTCTCTTCTCCAAGTGTTTTGTTTGTCCTGTCTTTCGCTTGCCTAGTTCAGTCATGAGAGCTTACTGCTGCTGGGTCTAGATATGCTTTCACTATTTTCTGTGTTGTGTCCCGTAGGAAACTTTTTTGCATGTCTCTTTGCTTTAAAAAAAAAAAAAAGTCAGCTTCCTCCTTTTAATTCTGAGGAATATTTATATCCTGTGCTACAGAGCTAATCCATTAGAGCCAATTGAGGGGTCTGCCTTTGAAGAGATTTTTTTTCCTTATTATTTTTCTGAAGTTGTCTTGGCCCAAGGCCTCATGACAAGTCAGGTGGATCTATGTCCTTGTTGCACTGATGTCTTTTAAAAACTCTCTCTGCACTTCTAATGGAGTCTTTCTGCCACCTCTTTTAAACTTTCTATTTACTTCCTTTGATCTAACATCACAGTATGAGTGTCTTATTATCTTTATTGCACTAATTGTAGTTAACCGACTTAATATGAATATATAGAGACTGTTTTTCTTAAGTCTTCCCTGTGGGATCCAAGTTATTATTGTCAGTTGTAGAATATTCTTCTCAATAAAATACTTACCTTTCATTATGACTTCTTTTCTGCTTGCGTTGTCAGCAAAGTAAGATGAAGTCTGTTTGACTAGGAAGTTGGTCTGTGATTGTTATTAAGCTCACAATTTGTTGCCTGCAGACATACAGGGAACCTGGTGCTGGATGTCCTGGGGAGCAGAGTCCCAGACAGGAAAGGGTAAACAGCATGAACAAATGGCATGGACGCTGATGACACAATGCTGAGTTGGATGTGTGCAATTCAGGGAGCAAATGTACCATGTAGTGAAACACACTTACCTACTGCTGCTGTTAACACGCTGCAACTGCAATTAGGAGTGACCATTTCTGTGTGATGCCCACATAAACGCATAACAAGCCTTCATCAACAGTTTGCTGTATGCTTTCATTTTGCCGTGGATTTGGCATTTAAACTCTTCCCATTCTTCTTCTTCTCATACACCTCTTTATTGAAGTATGCTATGGCTGTAGCAGAACAGGAAGAGTTATGTTTTGTGCTAATTCATGCGAACACTGTTGCATTGTGTTCGCTGCTTGCTTTCTGGATGGTTAAACAACTGGCATTCCATCCTGCCTCCTACAGGCCAAAGATGAGGCACTATGTAGTATGGAGACTTTGAAGCCTTCTTATTAATGAAAAGTTCAACGGGCTGTCTGAATGGTTCAGTATTATACAGAAGCATGGGAAAAGGAGAGATAGGCACTCAAAAGAGTGAGTTGATTTGAATTCTTATTGGCAAATTAATTGACATTCCAGTAAAGGCTTTTAATGAATGAAGTAATAAATGATAGCCAGCTATAAAACTGTTAGAACTTCAAAAATGTGTTCTACACAAAAGGCACTTGTGGGCCGAATGTTTTCTGACAGGCAGTGGAAAATGAATGAGCATGTGTCTGCAGTGACACAGAACCCACAGCTTTATAATAGGCCCTAGTGTAGTGAAAATGATCTAGTAGAGAGGAGTAGGTGGAACTGAAAGCAGCTGAAAATAGAGAGTATTATGCATTTGAATGGAAAAAGTGTTTCTCACTGATTGGGTGTGAACCCTATTTTCTGTTCTGCTTTGAAGAACAGTTAACAATTTGTAGCAGCACTCTGGCTTTCTTGACAGATTAAGCCTGAGGTTTCTTCACACACGTTTGTAGTTCCTGCTCCATTTACTTTTGAGCTCTACAAACAAATTTGCTAATGCTGTGTGGTGTTGCAAGTGATACTTCTGCCCTGTACAGCAGGCCCAAAGCCAGGTCTTTTTTCCGTGCTAGCAAGACTGATATGAAGGACCAGAATAGCAGAGGTGTGAAATATTGTGCCTAGAGCGTGTTGACATGGCAGTGCAGACAAGTGCAGAAGTAAAACTGAAACTTCTGTGGTAGTTCGATTTTGCTATGCTTTGCATCAACCAGCCAGTCTGGTTAACCATCCTCTCGTTGGTAAGTACAGCATTCTCTTTTTATATACAACCACCATCTTTAAGGAGACTAATTCGTTCTTTATGAAAGTTGAAATCCAGTCCCCTAAAAATGTACGTTTCTGTGCAGAAGATCTGATAAACACAAATATATGCTGATTTAGATGCGTAAAGGAAGTCCTTGACAAAAAAAAAAGAACTGTAATAGAATGAGTTGGTAAGTTCCTTTGTGCATGAGAAGCCACATCTCGATGTAGAGTGGTGGGGGTTCTTGGGATGGTAAGGGATGGTAATACCAGAGAGAGGCTCTGCGCTTGTTGCAGCAGTGGGAGAGCTGTGAATAATGTCTAATTCAGCTGTTCTTTCTCCTGGCCTGGAGGGTCAACATTTAGCACTTCATTAGAATAGTAACCCAGTACACAATAGAAATGAAAACAATCTTCAGAGGGGAGCTTCTTTCACGCTCTGCATGTGAATTTCATACCTTTTGTCTGGCGTTTTTGTGTCCTTTCCTTTTGGGACTTTTTTTTTTTTATTTACTTCCTCCCTCCTTCCTTACCTCACAGAGATCTCCTCGTTTATTTTCTGACGACCAAGTGCCTGAGAATGTTGAACAAAGGGCATGTCAGCTGGCTGCCCTCCTGGAGCCCAGGCCTGCAGCGAGGCATCAGGTGACTACAGCCCTGCTGTCTGTGTCCTGTACCAGTGGGCCAGTCTGGGTACTGCTGGCATCTGGGATCACGCAGGTAGAAGAGCTCACGGAAATGCAGGGACCATTGCTGCACACAGTCCTGTGGATAAAAAGGAAAGAACAAGTTTATTTTGTGTAGTATTTTTATCAGGCTTGACAGCTTTTAACAGTCTCCTTGATGAATGCTTCTGTTTCACAAAACAGTGCAATCAATAAGATAAAAAGAAGCCTCCAAGCTTCAGAGTGCATGCTGAAAACCAGCTGGACTCCAGATCAAATAGTCACACAGTGCTCGTTTACCAGTCAGTTGCTCCCCAGTTTTACTTGCTGCTGGAAGCAAGAACAGTTGCATTTTCCAATCATAACTCCTGGCTCTGAAGTACGACTTTTGTGCCCGTACTTCCTTTATTATTATTTCCAACAACAGAGTTGGCGGCTTGTGCCAATTTTCTTTGATTCAGCTGTACACTTTTGGTTTGTTTTTGTGCTTAGTTTTCTCTCCTGTTTGTCTTCTCTGGCATATGGGAGTGTGCCAGTTTGAGCTGTGGCTTCTTTTGTTTCTCATTCCTTGCCCCATTTCTGTTTTTGGTTATCTTCAATAGCCTTTGGCAAACTGGAGAGTACTTTCAGAAAACACTATCAACTGAAGTGATTTTTTTTTGCAGAATTTATGGTTTTGATTAAACTATCCAAAATTAAACTGTCTTCTTGAGCAGGAGTATAAACAGTCCTATAACTTTTGCTGGTGGACGTAACTTTTCCAAGCCATCTCAAAAGGAAATATATAACAAATAGGTCACTTTTAACGGCTGTTCTTTGGGGATACAGTCTTTGCTGATTTGCTGATTAAAATCAGTGAAGCTGTTCTCCAGGAAGGAAGAGTGAACCTTTGGCTGTATTTGAGATAGGATGTTGCAGGCATAGAAGAAACCATGAAAGTGTGGGTAAGGAGACTCCTTGAAACCTACCAGCATCTATTTGTTAATGGGTGACACAACACAGGATCTCAGATGTGATCCAAGGATAGAATGCTCATATGTGTTTCATCACTCTATAGAAATAATGATACAGAAGTTAAAGTCTGGATCCAAACATCTACTTCCTACCTTCTTCTTGCTTTCTAGCTCTTCCAGGCTCTTTTTAAGGGTGGAAAAGATTAACAGTATTGCACTGCAGAGAAAAAAAATCCTAATTCTCTATAGTGTAGAATTAAGGAGGAGAGAAAATATAGTGAAGATGAAGAACACAAAGTAGAGGAAAGGATAAAGAGGGTAAGGCAGAGACAAAGAAGGAAACAGATGTTGGAACACTGCAGAGAATGACATTACAATGTGGGATTTAGGGAAAGAAATCAAGAAAAAATAGAGTAATAAGAGAAAGCTTAGGGAAGTAAGAAATTTTCAGAAAAGCAATTTGATTAAATATTGATGATCTTAAGTACAGAAAACCAGTGTTTAATATACAGTTATGCTTCTGAAAACCCAGCTATTTTGTATTGTGCAGTTAGTTTAATCTCAGAGCTAGCTTTTTCTAAATGGCTATAAATAACTATTTTTGTAGGTCGTTTCATGACATTTTTTTTGTCCTTTTTGTAATGCAAAACATAATTTTCTTTTAAAAGAAAGTCAAATATTTGAAATTTACATATTTTTTCTTCTTTTTTATTTTAAGGAATTTTAAGGAATGTACAGTTCCTACCAGTACTGTCTGATATGTCTAGCTACTGTTTTTTTTTGTTTTTTTTTTTCCCTATTTACATTAAGTATATTGGAAGGTGGGCATTAATTAGCCATAAAGGTAATGAGAAGAGTATGTTGGGAGCCCAAATCTTCTGTCCTCCTGTGAAGGACTGGTTTCAAAAGGATGCACATTCTCACTTTGAGATTTGCTGTTTGCCACTTGATTAGCAGAAATGGCAGATTGCATTATATTGTTTAATTCTTTTTACTGTGGTGTTTCAAATCTACTTACATTAAATTTTATGCTGGAAATCTGATGCTGCTTGTTGGCAATGGATACAAGTTAATTTCTCCCACCTCGAAGGAGATGAGGATCTTTTTTTTTTGTATTTATAGTTAAAATCTCGAAGAGGTCTCATGTGGCCTGAAATATAATCCCAGTGCCTTGAGCCAGTAATACGGAACAAGAGGAGATACAGGAGGAACAGAGGAAATTGATCTGGGATCTGTGCCAGTGGCTTAGTTGGTTGGGTTACAGGAGGCTGGACATCTGTGGAAGTAGGTAACTGCTTCCAAATGGCCCTCAATGACTTAAAACATAATAAAGGACAAATTAAGAATAACATACTCTGCCTCACTAGGGAGAAATTGAAGATGCACTGGACATTTTTTTCCAAGTTATCCTACAAGTGTCTTTAAGAATTATTTTTTTTTTATGGTGGGCAGAAGGGCCTGAATTTTTGTTTTTATTTTCACCTGGTTTTCCTTCATATCTGTGTATGATTGTTTTGATTCTTATTTTATTTTTTAGCCTGAGACTGAACCGTCTCGACGATTCTTTGTTGACCAGTGGGAGCTCTCCCTTAGCCTCCGTTCTTCTAATCGCCCTTCTTCACCTTCATCTGACTCTCTTCGACAGGTAGCATTGGCCTGAGCATTGCAAGGTGCACTCGGCTGTGTCACTTACCCACCCTGGTCCTACCAGCCAAGGACATACCACAAGAGATAGCTAGGCTTGCAACGCTTCACCTGCAAAATGCAACATCTGTGCATATTCATGCACAACGGAGAAACCAGAGGCAGCCTGTGGCATAGCTTGGTTGTCAACCATAAAGCAGTTTGAAACTAAATATATTTAATATTTGGTGCAAATGTAAAAGCTTCTGGTACACCTCGCTCTCAGATTGGGTTTTTTTGATCACTAATAGTTTAGCTTTGGAGTAAAGCTTTCTTGTTTTGCTTGCTGCTTTTGCTGAGATTCTGGGCCAAACTACAGAACGTGTTTGTGTGTATACACTTAATGGATAGTATGAAATGCAAAGTACTTCAGCTTTGTGAAAAATCTCTGGGAATTTCAGCTAGTTGTGGTTGGTTGTCACACAGAAAAACAGTGGGAATTTGATTTGACCTAAGCTGAAGTGGTTCTTTGCTAGCTATTGAAAATGTTTCAGAATGTTGCATATCTTGAAGACGTTTGCCCAAGGAAAGTTAGAGTGCTTCGTTAAAAATCCAGTATTAGATCAGTTGTCATGTATAGGAAAAGAAACAGAAACACAGAACCTGAAATCAAAATTTGAGCAATTACATTTCCCACACCAAATAGTCCCATATGTTTTGAGTTAAGATTAGTATAATCACTTTTCAGCCACAGAACTTTGTATGTGCTGATAGAAATTTAAAAGATCCCGAAGCACCTGCAGTTAAGGTTGGATGAAGGTTTCAAATCAGAACTGGTTCAGTGGGAATGCAGTTTCAGCTAAAAGAAAGTTTCTGTTGAAAGCGCCTGCTTCCCATGGAAAAGCTTGAAAATTCTGAAAGACAAATTGCGTTATTTATTGCATATATAAGTACTGCAAGTGCTCAACATTTTGGGCTGGACTTAGCAGACAAGCCTGTAAGAGGAGTGGGTATAAGTTCTTTATGGGCAGAAATAAACCTTCTTTATTGAGTGACATAATGCTTACGGAATTAGGACATCAATGATAGCAATTATAATCTCTGATGGCTGAACGTGCCATTTTCAGACCCTTTTTCCCCTGAAATACCCATCCTGTGATGGATTTCAGATTTTTGTGATGCTTCCTGCTTTTCTCATGTCTGAATATGTGAAGGTCTTAAACATTTCTAAAAGGCTAATAACGATACTCATGAAACACATACTGCGTTGTTAGTTATGGGAAATAACTAGTTCTAGTATGGTAATGGGAATTTCAAGAGAAGAGTTCAGTCTTTTCCTTCAAGATATTACTATCCTAGTGATTTTGCACTTGCCAGAAGGCAGTGTCGCTCTGCTCCCTCATTTCCTGAAGAGACTCCAGCTAGAAACATTCATAATACTTCTTAGTTTGGAAAAGGAAAATTGCTTGGCGTGCTCTTTGCTGCTCTGCTGAGTCAAATTCATGGTGTTTGCAGTGTGATTAAGCTAACACGGATGTAAGCACATAATTTTCTTAACCATGTAATTATTGATGATGGCTGAAATTATTTCCTGTGAAAATCACTTCCTCCACTCCTGCAGTGACTGAACATGGCTTGCAAACACTTATTTTAGACCATCTAGTGTAACTGCCAACATGCCTAGGTTTCTCAGAATACTGGAGGGTTTTTAGCTATCCACAGTTATTGCGTCAGTCACTACTACCCATGATGGAGAAGAGCCTAGCCATAAAGCCGTGTTCACTGTTGAACAAATACATGTTCCAGATGTTTGCAGGTATGGCTTTAAAGAGTTGGATGAGATTCTTCCCATCATTTTCCATATGAACTTCTATGTATTTTTAGCTCTGGAAAAAATGATAGTTTTGAATGACTGTGAGTTCCTGAGTTAAGGATTTCTTCCTTCTCCATGAATGCTCTTTAAATGAATTCTTTTCAGGTGCTAAGCATATAAATATACTGTTGCGATCAGCATGTTACATTAGACTCTATGACATGTCTTCTAAAATATCTTTGATTCTGATGCCAATTTTACCTGGAACCTAAAATCTTAGCCTATATTTGGTTTCATCTTTGAGAAGTGAATGTGTTCAGGTTTCCAGGTGCAAAGTACCCCGTAAGCAAGAACAAGCTTGGCTTTCTTCATCATCGTAGTATTTCTAGAGCACTTAGAGAATGCAAAATGCAAACCTTCTTTTTCATAGTTGCAGTTGATATTGGACTGTTCCAGAGATTACTGATGACACTAGCTTTGCTGTTACTACTTGTCACTCCGTATTGTCCACTGTCTTGGCATGGTTTCACCTCTGCACCTTTTCACCACCTAACCTATTATCATTTTAGTCATTTTTATAATTTTATTTCTTTTTCTTTTCTCACTTCCCTTTTGTTTTACTCCATCCATCTGGTAGAAGTATATAAAGATGTACACAGGCGGAGTGAGCTCATTGGCTGAGCAGATAGCCAATCAGCTTCAAAGGAAAGAGCAACCCAAAACCCTTCTAGACAAAAAGGAACTGGTAAGATGATGTGCAGAAGATGATGTGTGTTTGTGATTAGATGTACTGTAGCTCTGAAGTATTGTGAGTGTCCAGTTGTTAGTACAGCTGGTGGAATCCATAGTAGCTTTGTGAAAGACGTAACTTCCCTTTCTCCATCTGCCCTTGCTCTTCTCCTCATTTTCCTTGCAAAATCGCTGAATCTAATCTCAGCACCCAAGGATTAGCAATAACCCAGTTGACAAACTGCTGGTCATATTTGTGAAGATGCATTTGATCCGCTGGGCTACTCAACATTGTTTTTTACTGGAGGAGATACTTTTTTTGGTCTAAGAATTGCAGTTTGAAGGGTCTCTAATGGTTTTGCCTTTCCATCATATGCTTCCCTCAGTCATTTGTTTCAAGGTCATCGTTAATAGTGTTTGTGTCCACTTTTTCGTCCAGAGCCTAATTTACTCCTCACATACATAGGCATGACATCCTAAGACCTTCTTCACTGGACTTCAAGGTTAGTTTTTGGTTTCCTGGCTAAAACTGTGAATTGTGTCACAGCACTGCAGCATCCATGTGCCAAAGAACAGCGGCATCCAGATGCTCCTGTATCTGCAAAGATGAAGAGAAAATATGACCATGCACTCTTGGTGAAAACGGACACACACAAATTTAGTCTTGCCTATTTCTGTCTAGGGCTCGCTCAAAAAGGAGTTTCCCCAGAACCTGGGAGGCAGTGATGTCTGTTACTTCTGCCGCAAGCGAGTCTATGTGATGGAAAGGCTGAGTGCTGAAGGCAAGTTCTTCCACCGCAGTTGCTTCAAGTGTGAATACTGTGCCACCACTCTGCGGTTGTCATCTTACGCCTATGATATTGAAGATGGTAAGAGAAATTGCCTTTTTGTTACATGTTTTTTTGTTGTATTCTCTTAACTGTCCTGGAAGTTTGTCCAGTGATTTCACAGCTCACTCTTTGCTTCCAAATTATTTGGTGAGTTAAGAGACAGAGTAACTTCAATTCCAGAGGTATCCTCTTGAACTGTTGAAGCTCTGTGGATTTCCTGTGGCCAGGTAATGCTGAGAGCTGTGAGGAGTTAAGATAAGAATAGCTGCTGGAACAGAAAGAAATAAATAATAGTTGAAAGCTTTAAAATGGTTTGGCAGCTGGCTTTTAAGGCTACATCATTTACTCTTCCTTCAGTACCATTTGCATGAGGAAACACATTTTAGTTTTAAATGAGTTCAGTTTTTAATTTAGTTTGTTTTTTATTTAAGAGAACTTAACATGTTGGAAGCAGACATAATCAGCTTTTACTTTTTGAAGTGAGCACAACAGTAGAACTCTACATTTTAGATATAACGAAAGAGGAAGTTTGTAATCAAGGGCTATGATAATAGCTAATTGCAGACTAAGTTCTATTTTAGTGGGGAAAAATGGGGCATGGAAGTTGAGTAGGGGTGGATCAATGCTAGATGTATGGAGAAAGTGTTGAAGTAGTTACTGAAAGTTCTGTAATGACTTTTTTTTTCTGTATCTGATAGACTGAGGAGCAAGGAATATGATTACAAAATTTATTGATGACTCAGTTAACAGAGTCCAACATGCAAAGGATTAAGGGAAGCTTCAGATATACATAACAGGTCTGAGAAACCAGACAATATGACAGCAGATGAAACTCATTTTATCACCCAGAAAACGAGCATGCTGAAGAATATAATTTCATATTGCACATCACTTCTGAAGAGTAACATCCTTCAAAAGTGGCAGTATGTTTGTTGTATTTGTTGCCTGTTAACAGAAAATTCACATTTTCTGAAGAAGTGTCTTAGATAAAGCTTTATGTATATCAAGAAGTATAACTTTTACCTTCTTTCACATCTGCCATTTATCTTTACTCTGATCTCAATAAGAAAATACATACAAAATGATGTAAAACTAGTGAGATATTAGAATAACAGGAAAAAGTGCTCGAAATGATACTTTTCTGCACTCATCGAGTCAAAGATGAAGTAAAAATTGTAAGCTGTGTGCTACGGGATGAAACTCCAGAATACTCTCTGCACAATGCAAAGTTCTAAAATTAATAGATATCTGTGCGTTGCTGGGTTGAATCTTTTTGAAAATACTGATAACAGCCGTGGATACATCAGCTAGGCTTATGGGGCAAAAAGAACCAACATAATATTTCTGTTGAAGATGAATTATATAGCGACCTTCAGTAATGGACTTGCTGAATCACAAAGAATTGAGGAATCTCAGAATCATCAAACCAGGCACCCAGTAAGGAATAGAAAACCCATTATTACTTGTCCAGAATGACAGCGGACTTGACTTGTAAGTTTAAAGGGGCCAGTGATAATTTTGAAATCAACATGTAAAATCAGCAGCTTGATCAATTATCAAAGCTGGGATAAAGCAATTTTTGAGCACTGTTGTTATTTTGTGCATTCAGAAGTAATGTGGTGTCTGATTAAATGCTTAGCAATAACAAACTGAGCTCTTCTGTCTGTTGTATGTGCTGAAACAGTTTTTGCCACCAGACGTAGCGATTCCCTCTGCCAACAAACTTATGTATGCAGTTACGGCCAGATAGCTCGCAATGAAGCAAACACAAAGCTTGGAGTCTCAGCACACCTACAGCATTGATTCTGAAGTGACTGATTGTTACATGGTTAGCAATTTCATGTGTATGTATACCAAATATGACCAAATAGAAATATGTGTTATTCTATCTAGTCTAATCATTGTGAAAATGCAGTTCATGTTTCATTCTGGATTTGTTTTGAAAGAAAAGATAAAATACATGCACGTAGTTGCTATTCATCTAGCTCTTCCAGCTGAGAGTGTTCTGTAGTGTTCTACAGTCAGGGTCTGGTTCAAAGTCTGAGAATGTAAGGGCTTTGCTGTTGTTTCTCTTTTCAGACATTTCCTCTTGAAACGATTTGAGAAAGTCAATGTTAACAAATGTTTATTTAAGCAGACACTTCTCAAAAAATAGCATTTGCCACCTTTCTATCATGAAACAAATCATTAGAAAATACTGTGCTAATACCAGCTCAGAGAAACTGGGGGAAGCAGCAAAGGTCAGAGTATAGATTTGGAATGTGTTAGCAAAGTTGTAGGAATAGGATAGCAGAAGGGGATGCTGTGAGGTGCATACACTTAGCAGGGTATGGTAACAAAGGTACGTGGGAAGATAAACGTGCCATCAGTTTGCTCCTATTATTTTTATTTGCATTGGGGTATCCCTAGTTCTGCTTTGTCTTTCTGATTTGTTCAGATACTGGTGAACACCCATCTAGACTTCTAGGGTGTTACTAAAACATTAGTGTCACAACAAGTCTTACTTGTGAAAATGAATCGTTGCTTGATTGCCCTTTCTGCAAGTAACCACTGCATGTTTTCAGAGATGGTTCTCTGGGAGTTAATGCCCTCCTCTCCCTCTTTCCTCTGCTGGTTGCATTCATTCTTGCTTTTTCCAAAAGTGCTTCTGCCAGCTTTTCATGTGATGATTTCTTTGTTCCTCACACACTGCCGCATTGTTAGCATGTGATACCACACAAGCCTCACAGCTTTGCTTTGGTGTTTGATAGGATATTACGCTAAATGGCTGTCAGGCACCCAATGGAAGGGAAGCTAGCTAGGCGGGGGAGAGAGGAGGGCTGGAGTTAAAACTTCAGATAGTGCTTGTCTCTGTGCGTGCTGATTAAACTAGATGAAGGAAGGACAACGGGAAATAATGAGATGGACATTTATATTGCGTTAAGGTGCTGTGTTCTCATTGTCGACCATCATTCATGTTCTGTCTGCAGGTAAATTCTACTGTAAGCCCCACTACTGTTACCGACTCTCCGGTTATGCTCAAAGGAAGAGGCCAGCAGTGTCAGGAAAGGTAACTCATTCTTTTCATCTAGCATGTCGAGTTAATAGGTCTTGATTCTTAACACTGAAAGACTAAATATGCTTTTCTTTTTCTGAAGGTAGTAAAATTCAGAATGCATTAAATGGCTTTGCAGTGTCCTACAGTTCTATACATTTTCTTTAAAAGCTTGCAATTATCACTTCTCTTTTTGTGGTTCTTATTATAAAATAATGTACTGTTCCACTCAGAACAGTATTTTGATTTGTATTCTTGTTAAACTGAAATGCGTATTCAGTCCATGTGGAGACTAAATAACTTCTGTTGCTGGTTTTGCTTTTCCTTAAGATTAAACAAAGTATTTGCATTTCTTCTGAAACTTGAAGTTCCAACTCACTTGCATAGGCTATAAAGAAGACCTATTGTCTTTTCTGAATGCTTGCTGTCTGTTAGTGTGAACAGTGGGAAGAAAGGGTATCCCTTTTCCTATACTATTGTAATGGAAGCATTTGTGTTTTAAATACATGATCAAGACCTACTGTGTAATACAGAAAAGTGTCCCTGCTTTTGTCTTTACAGTCCAGACTTATTAGACTTAATTGGTCTTCTCAACGCACTTTTCAGTATTTTTGCATTCTCTATCTGAGCAAGCTCTGTGGTAGTCTCTTTGCATTCAAGTTCTGTTAAGATTGAAGGCTACAAACTGACCTTCCCCCTTAGATGATGTTTTCCTTTGTTGTGGTGGTGGTGATCTTTCTGCCTGTTTGTCAAGTTTTGTTAGTACAAGCTAAAGCTGTACACCTTCTTTTTGGAAGGATGAGGGATCCATCCCAAAATTTGTGCCATACTTACAGCCAAAAAGACCAAAAGTAAAACATGTTACGTATCCCAGATGAGCAGACTTCAGGGATACTACAGCTTTGACTTGGATATCCAGCTTGTTTTTCAGGGTTTTAAGCCATAAATTGAGAAGGAACATATTTGAGTCAGACCTTGCCTTTATGCAGTGATTAAGGGGTATCTTAATTGCAAGAGGGATGTCTTCCTAGTTCATTGTGTTCAGTACATACAACCTCATACGAAAAGAGTATTTTCTGGGTGCTTCCGATTTTAATATGGATTTAATTCACTTCCTCACTCTGACAGGACACCAAAGGACCTCTGCAGGACACCATGGCAAGTGATGGAAGTGGACGGGCAAATTCCATCTCCGCCTCAGCAGAGAGGGCCCCAGGTAGCTCCGCTTCCTTCTTTAGCAGGGTGGTGCAGTACTCTCTCGGCTTCTTTGACAGAGTTAGGGTGGCAAGCCAGCGACTGCAAAGCACAGTTTCCTGGATTGGGCATCAGGTAGCCCAGAACCCTTTGGACTCCTTTTTCATGTGTCAGCTGATGGCTTTTGGGGTTCCCTTTCTTTATGTCCAGTCAGAAATTCTTGTGCAGATCTTAGGGGAATTCTGTGGGCAGTCTGCTGACCATTAAGAATTACCGTGACCCAACTTTATAAGCTGTATAACTCGTGTGAATTGGGGTGCCGTGTGAATTTCGTTGTGTTATGTGAAGTTCTCAATATGTTATTTTGCATTGTGGCTTTGGGGCCTAGATGTTCTCATTTCTTTCAAGGACACTGTCTGAAATAGTTCCAGGAAAACACAGATCCTCAGTTAATGGTCTCCTCTGAGTGGACCCAGATAAAGAGGCTTTGTCTGTAATGTATGTACCTCACTGCTGACTCAAGTTACAAGTTCTTCTAATACACTGGAAAAATTCTCAAACTGGATTTCTGTGTTTGCCTGAAATCTGGGAGTGGTTTCTTATTCTCCCAAATTTCTGCTCGTTAATCTGGTACTTGAATGGGAAGATCCCATCACCTCTGGATTGTTTCTCCTTTGGAATTCTGGGTGTCTGTGACAGCTAATGGGATGGGATTCCTTCAACTTCTTGAATTTCGTGGTGCTGACAGGTCATGGTGCTTTTCCCTTACTGCCAGAATCTGTGCTGCTCCTGGCCATGGCTTTGGGAATGAGGTAGTGAACGTGTGTGTCTTACTGTGAAGTATTTTTGCCTATTAAATTAAAATTCTAACTCCTTCTAACATGGGAGAAGTGACTCTGCTACAAATGCTCGTTTGCCCAGCCCCTACATGCTCACTAAGTGATGTCAGAAAGAGATTTGATTCTAGTATTGGTTCTAGAACACTATGGAAAAACAAAATCAGTGCTTTTAGAGGGAGAACATACTTAGAGGAAAAATATAAAAAATGAGTCTCTTCACAGTGCTAATTGAGAAGAGACATTAAAGACATACAGGCAGATAAAAATCATGCTTATATTTGAGTTTACATATTATTCTTACAAGCATTTCTAAGATGGTAACTGAATGCAGTCAGACAGAAACCCATTCTTACTGTGTGTAGTTGACTCTTTAAGTGTAGTTATACTCACTGTTTCCTCTGTTAATGGCATGGAATTTCCATATGGCAAAATGGAGGAAAGAAAAAATGTAATGAAAAGTGACATGTCCAAAATGCCATGGACAGGTAGGATAATAACAGCGTTTTTTGTACTGTTGGCTAGATTTAACATCGCTTTCTCTAAACGTGTTTTTGGGTTTATGATATTTTTAATATAAAGCATATCTTTAAGATGTATGAAAAAGATATTTCTTGGAATTGTTAATTCACAGACTATGTCATAGGAAAAGTGGCTTATGGATTGAAGCTATTGGTGATGAGAAATGAAAGAAAGAGAGTTTAGCTGTGTATATCAATTAGTTTTTCAATACAGTTGCTGTCGATCCCCTTTCCTTGATTTAGTCCTTCCAACAGATCACATTTAATTATTTGCATTTCTAGATGAGCCTTCAGCAAACAGCATCTAAGTGATCACTAAGTTGGACAAATGTTAGGCCAGGTATTTCCATCTCTCTTTATGTAGTGGTGGCATAGTTGGCACCTGCGATGGCACAGTTACAAGAGCAGTAATATTTCTAGAGAAGAAAAATAGAACAGACACCATTTTATCAAACAGCAAAACTTGAAATCTAGGTCTCCGGTTTGCTGTGCCTAACTGTAGCATTGTTTTTAAATCTTTTGGAGCTTTAAAGCTTTGGCTCTTGTGCTGTGCGTAGTACATCATTAGGGCATACTCAGCTGGATGAAGCTAGTTCATCTTTGAGGCGGTGTAATACGTTGTATTGTTGTGTGTGCATGACTGAAGCACCTTTAATGGTTAAAGAGTTATCTTCTGCTTCTGTTATCTCCCCCTTTCGGCTAGAAAGCATCATTTGTAGCTGACATCTCATTTTCTTTATGAAGTGAGTTCTAAGTATATTTTAAAACTACCGGATTAACAAGGGTTAAGAAGCAAGAGGGAGGGGCTAAATGCAATATATTTTAAAAGCAAGCTGCAGTGTCATTAAGGCAGGCCAGTTCTCCATTAGTCAGTTTAACGGTCGTGTGCTGTAGGACCTGTCTTTAGCTCCAGTTCTTGCACAGTAGATCAGGAATGTGTTTACAGTTCTGTATGACTTGAAAAAAAAAGAAAAAAAAATCCCTCAGCTTTTGAATTACAAAGCTTCATGATACAGTGGAAGAATAAGATATTATTCTAAATAATCACAGGGAGTCTCTAAGATTACATCTTCATTTAACTACTGACTTTGAACTATGTGCGTTTATACTTTCTTGTAATTTATTAACTTCTCTATGTGAGAAACTATAGGCATTCTGCTTTCACTGAAGTATAGAAGAATACCTTAAGCAAAAAGCTCTCTGAACTGGAGATGGTTTCCAATGCTACACTTCACCCATTTGGTAGCCTTCACCACAAACAGGTTGTATATCTGAAAACTGTTAGGCCTCCTTTAAGGCAAGGGCCACCAACTGAAGTTTGGCAGTAGTAATTTCATACCTTGAGGTCTGAGCCAATCTTACTAGTGAGGCAGATGTTGGTGAGGAGTGTAAGTTGCCTCTGAAATGATTAAGAAAAAGAAGAGTGTAAAATGCATAGATTTGATTTTTGATGGCGTTGTAAAGATCGCTTAGAATGCAAGAGGAAGGTGTACAGCAGAAACATCAGTTAAGCACTGCACGAGACAAAAGCCCCCTGGTTTTAAGTTTTATACCCTTTAAGTTCAGTCCTGAATTAGCTTGTTCGGTGACAACTCTGATGACTTGTGCCAGCGCCACAGAACCCGAAACAAACGTAAATTTTCTAGGTTTCCCCCCTAGACTTGGTACCTCCTTTACTCTGCCACCGAATCTGTCCTCTTCTTTTTGTAGCCAGATTAATAATTAATATCTGTTCAAACACAAAATGACGCTCAGCATCTTTGGTCAGCTTAGGTACGGTTGGTCACAACAAGCACTTTCTTGTGATGTGGTACTAACCTGATGGGCATGCATTAACTTTGCTAAAGATGTCAGTCCCTCACTGGTTGTCTGTCCCTTGTATTGCAGTGACTGTTGTTGCAGGACACAACTTGTGATAAGCAAACTGAGTTTTTTTAGCAGTCTTCTAGAATCATCATTCTTATGAAAGTTTGCCTGGTTTGCCAGGGAGCCTGCGTGACATCTTATGTAGTGTCACAAGGGATGTTTTCAGGGGGTTATGTTCAAACTGGCTCCTGCAGTATTGATCACCTCTTGGGTGAGGAAGTGGCAGCAAGCTTTTGAGTGGTTGATGCCATTCTCTCCTGGAAGGGAAGTTGGGGAAAGCTGGTACTATGCTTTTGGTTCTGCTGAACTGTGGCATGCTTGTTGTAGATTCTGTAATCCTTCTCTGTACTCTGTCTGCCTCTTTCTATCTTCTGCGTTTGCCTTCGTGCCAAAACTGCTGCTATTGCTAAGGGAAAAAAAAAAACTTTACTTCTCAACTGTCTCTCCCTTTCATAATCTGTAACCACCGTGTCTTGGATTTTTTTGAATATTATTTACAGTACTTCATATGATTTTAATGTGCTTTTAATGTAAATGCTTTTTTTTCTGTTTGTTCTAAAGGTCTGTAAGAACACATTTTTAAACTTCAGCTCTTTCTTGACAGATGGACTTGGAACAGTCTTTACTCATATCAGGTTTATGATAATGCTCTTTGGGGCAACTTTAGGTGGTGATGTTTTCTTGTGTTTCCTATTCCAGGCTTGTGTTCTCACAGCAATACATTTCTGTCCCTATCAGCAGTAGGAATTTCATAAAGGAATGACCTGCTAGGGAAACTCATACTTCAAAGCACTCAGCAATAAAATGCAAGTCGTGAGATCTTTGCAGTAGTTACTTGACCTGCAGAAAACTTACAAAATCGATTGTAAGCCGTAGTGTGCAAAACTGAAAATTTCAATACGAAGTAGAGGCATTAGGTCTCCTGCTTTGCAATCGCGAAAGTATATCATGTATATGAGGCAGGTGCAATATGAGAAGTTAAAAATCCTCTGGATGTGCCTTAAACGTTTTCAGGGAGCAGTGTTATGAGCAAACCATTTATGGTAGACTCTTAAACATGCAATGTATTGTGTTAAATGAGCAAAGGTGGACTTCACATGAGAGTGCTCTTTTGCTGACTAGGTGATGTAGAAAAGGGTGGCTGCTTCCTCTGAATGCTATGCCCTTTAAAGTAAATTATCCGAGCCCCATTTTCAAAAGGATCGTAACTGCCTGTACAGTTTACACAAATCTTTATGAATGCATACAGTATTATTTGCACATACTTCTATGCCTAAGGAAGTACAAATACATTTTATATACATTTCCGTATATGAACTGGCTTCTTGTTCATTCATGTTGACCCTTTACAGTTCTACACACATTGAACGTGCCTTGTGAAAATATTTCAGCTCAAAGCAATACGGTTTACTTGTGCATATAAACGTATCTTCATGAAGGCTTCCACTTGGTCACTCCTTTTCATTATTATTCACATTTGTTTTCCATACTTATTTTAAATTGATGTGTTATAAACACTAAATTACAGACGATACACTAAGCTAATTCTGTGACATACTATCTGTGGTGCCTTCATTTTTATCCACTAAACTGCATTTACAAACACATCCATACACCTTCCCCTCCTCCTCTGGTCCAAAAAATAATTAAATAAAATTTAAAAAATGGATGTTTCAAGATGCACCACCAAAATGAGAGGAAAGATAGTTCCTCTTCTACCGTGCCTTGAAGTTTTCTTTTCTGTTTGGAGGCACGGTGGCGTTGTGTTCTGCAGGACAGGGCACATGGTAATGAACCCTTTCGCAGGGCCTCATTCAGCTCCAGAGAGATCTAATGCAAGATTTATTTTTCTGAGCTGGAAGATCTAAAATGTAAACTTAAGAACTAGACCCTGTATTTTTGGAAGCTGAGGAGAGTGTGTGGGTTGCATGATTAGGACCAAGGTTCAGTGCCCAGTGAATCATTGCTCAATAGCAAGCCAGGAAACTCTCTTAGGGGATGTGCTTGACTGTTCCCAGTCCATCATGTTCCTTGTCGGTGTTCTTATCAGGATTTGGGTGGCTTTGGTGTAAATGAAAAGAAAATATGAAGCCCAGAAAATTTGGAAAAGCAAAGGCGTGATTGCTAGTTTATTTGTTCTAAAGGGTTGAGATGCAGCTGACCTAATAGAGCTTCACTGAAAACCCTGAGAAGATGATCTGGGGACTGAGAAAGGATTTACAAAATAGTGATGTGGTTGGTTTGTGCTCATGGCTGGATCCTGCTAAGAACACTTCTTCTTGGGAGTAAAAGACCTCCCGCTTCCACCTTTCTCTCTAACTTTCAGACCTGTAGACTTGTTCCACTGAAATATTTGTTTATTGTTTGTATGTGTAATTTCTGAAGGGTGATATGAATTTTTCTGGGCACTTCTAAGAGTTTCATTAAATGTTTATGTGTCTTAGGAGAAGAACACTGTGTAAAGGTGTTGGATTTTTTTTAATTGCAGAATTAAATCATCTGTGGGTTGTTGTTTGTTGTTTTTTTTTGTTGTTCTTTTGAAAATTAGGATCTAAGAAATAACCGTTTTGAGGAGATTAAGTTTCCCTCAGAGAAATGGAGGGAGTTTGTATAAAGTAACCTTGGTGACAGCTGATATTCAAGTGAGACAATTAGTGCTCAGAAAGGCTTCATGTCTCCGTTGTATAGCTTCGTTGAAGATTTTTATTTATGCAGTTGTTTTTAACCTCTTTTTGTTTTGGGCGTGTGTCTCCTCAAATTATGTAAAACTTGGTTTTCTTGTTGCTGTGAAATCAAGACATTATTTGTTCAATTGTGTGAAATGTTCAAGGGAATAAATTCCAAACAACCTTCAGGTTTCTGAGTTTTTCTTTGTCATCCCCCTCCTCCTTCCGCTAGTTCCAGGTTAGGAATGCTGTGGGGGATAAATGTTTAGGGGAGAGTGGAATTAATAGATCTAGCAAGCTTGAATACTCTTCTAAAGATATTTTGGGGAGCTCCATGGCACGTGCAACTGCAAAGTACTACAGAGACTTCCAAGGGCAGTTCAGCTCCGGCAGACACAGGCTAAATTCAATGAATTAAATGTTAATTTTTTTTCTTTTGCTGCCACGCTGTGGTTTGCTCAATATACAGGGCATACACTGCCCAGACAGCATTACATATTTCTGTAGAAAAACTGTTAAGGACACCCATACTAAAATGTTCTACTGTTTTGCTGTAGATATGCTGTCAGTGTCGTGGCTTCCCTGATTTTTGTTGATCTGGGAGCTTGTTCAGTGTGCCTTACTACAAGCCAAAGTTCTCTGTAAACAGTGCAGTAAAACACATCTGTGAGGGGAGAGGAGGGAGAAGAAGAGCATGAGCAAGTGTAAGCCAACGCTGAGGAACAGGGAGGCATAGCCTTTGCATCTAGTGTGACAGGTAAGCTTTTTGGCAGGATTTGTTTCCTCTTGCTTGCACACCCACAGCTGTGATTATGGGATGTTAGAAATGATTGAAAGGCATAAAATGAGGAAACGTGGAGCCTTGTAGCCAAATCCAGTGTTTTACGTTCCATCTGGATGACTCCCTCCTCTCAGGACAGTGGCGTGAGGAGACTACCTCCATTCCTCAAAACCACTGATAGATTATTTTGTTATGTTCTCCCCATGACCAACATGTGGAGCTGTATCATAGTTCTGAGCTACATTTTCCTATTTTCAAAGGTATATCGGATGAGTCTACATTAGAGAATAATTCTGTCTTATCTCACCTGCTTTCTCATACTCCGTACTGCACCACTGGCAACTGAGAGCTTGTTAACAGCAGATGTCCTCTGAGCATCTAATTGTGAAACATATAACTGGGTTGATTTGGTCTCAGTAGTTATGTTTAAATGGTAGATTGTAGAACTACAACATGAAACCAATTCTGCTACACCTAAGATCTTCTTCTTTGGAGGAAAGTAATCACTTTATGTCTTTGAAACTGCCTTTTTTTTTTTTGTTACTGTGATCAGCAGTCCTGATTTTGAAACTAAAGTGGGCCTTCAGTTCTGAGAAGGAGCTATCTGTGTTCAGTGTAAAACTTTGTGCTGGTGTGTGACTTAGAAACATCATTTTGATGATGTACCTCTAGAACAGCCTCCACAGTTCTGTATCAGGAAAACCGTTGCCTTCACAGGTACATATATGTTCTTCTGAAGTCAATTTTGATTCACAAATCAAAAAAAAAAAAAGGAGGTGTATTTCCTGAGTTCATCTTGATCTGCAGTGGATCAGACTTTCTTGCTGTACCAATACAGGATACATGATTTTCTGCTAAAAATTGAAGAAACAAGTATTCGTGTAATGGAGTGCTCCCAGCCACTCTCACCTCATGGCATTGTGAAGTCTCCACAGCTCTCTCTTGCTTTCTGTTTCTGTCCCTGTGGTTCTCCTCTAGTCTGATGACTTCTTGTGTTCTCTTACTAATGCCTAAGGGAAGAATTGAGCTCTGGATCCTGCCCCAGAAAAGGACCGCAGGCAGGGAACTCCTTCCATGACCCTGCCACTCAAAAGTCACTTTGTGTTAAAGACACCCTAGTTTTGTTTGTGTAACAAAATTTAACCTTTTTCAGGCATTTTTCTCTTCACCACCACCCTTCCTCCTCCCTCCCATTCCAACCTAAGATTTACCTGAAAATTATTTACTCTTGAGGAAACTTTGTCCTGTAAGTTGTAGACTTAATTTCTTCATCTCACAAGGTAGAAGATCACATAGATCTTTTCCTATAATTTTCTGTAACAGTCATGAGAACACATGAGGTACTTTGAAAATAATATAACGAGTCAATACATGTCCATCTCTACACCAATTAAAACAATGCAGTAATGATTTAACCATCTGCTTGCAGACAGCATGAAATACTAAGATATGCAGTTTGTATTGTATCTTCAAATACAAAAGGAAAACAAGAGGAGGAAAAAAAATTAAAAACGCAAACAAAAAAGAAACAACTCAAAACAACAACAAAAACCAAGTGGAAAATATTTGAAGAGAAGGAATGGATACCACAGAGTCAACAATGAACCTATTCTGCTGCTTCTATGAAGTATATTTATGGAAGAAGGTGGAGTAGAAGTTCTGAGCTGATCATGGGGATGGAGAGCTTAGCTTAGGCTTTCCAAAGAAAACAGGGCAGATGATCTTTAAGGATGAGATGGCACTTCGGTGCTTTGTTTAGTTACTTACGTCTTCTCTCAAAAATGTATGTTTAGTCTGACATTTCTCGTGTTTGCTGTCATCCTAGAAGCCTGTGTTTTCTTTCTTTGGAAAATTTCATAACTCTCCTTTATGCTGTTACAGAAGTTTATCTAATTGCCCTGGGGGTAGTAGTGTTCAAAAATAGGACTTTTTCTACCCAGGAGATGTTTTAGATACTTTCAGGCTTTGGTAACTCGGTGATTCAAAACATCAGAACTGATGTGTAAGTTATCTTTAATCAGATATGTGTCTTTTGGAATCTGTCCTAGATCTTGAATACACCTAGATATACCTATAAAACAGAATTTTCTTAGGTTGAGAAAAGTTCCCAGTAAGGTATGAAGCTCTGGATTGCTTGGAACATTCAGTTGCTTTGTAAGTTAAAAACGAGTATGTGGGACAAATGCAGACATTAAGAAATGAGAGAACAGATGCTGATGTTTTTTGGAGAGTATAGAACTTCTACTTAGGACAAGTATTCCCCAGTATTACATTTTCCTGTAACCACAAGCTTCAGATTTCAGTCTGTTCCATTTGCAGCACTTCATCTTCTTGGGGAAAAAAAAAAAAAAAAGAAATGAGAACGTGGTTATTATCTAAATATATCCTGAGATCCGGTAGTTATGAAAATCTGCAATAATTTGCAACAGAAGAGAGAGGTTAGCTCAGTAGTTGAAAGAAGATATCCATTTGGAAGCTATCTTTTGAAAGTGATCACAGTTTGAATGGGAAACTGGAAACAGTAGGTATTCCAGACGTTTTTATTATATATGATAAGATTTCTAGTTCTTGGTTATTTGTTCTTTAATGATGAAAACATTTTCCAGGCTCCAGGCTGGGATTGGAAGAGCAGATTTAAAAAAAAAAAAAAAAAAGAAACCAGGCACGACTTGCATTGATAGATTCCTCCAGTGCTGTTAGGTGGAAGTGTCCTTGGTTGAGTGTTGTGTTATGTGCACGCTGGGAGCCACCATATCTGATGCCTCCTGCTGAGATGAGGGATTCCGGAAGGCCGCTAGGAATGAGTGTTGAGAGATGGATGCCATGATGAATGAGCTCTCTGAAGTCTCCTGTAGTAGAGAACGTAGCTGTCTTTCTTAACATAAAAGTGGTTACCATTTGGCTTAGTTTTGGATTATCAAGTCTTAAGTGTTAATTTCTGAAGAACTTTACGGTACAAAGAGCATATTTCACTTTAAAAAGAGGGAAAAGTCAGAGCCAAAGTCAAGGTGATTTTGGCATGCAGTGTGGCCTTTCTCTCCTTTTCTCCCAGCCAGTTCCTGGGTGTGCCTCATCCCAGGTGGCCCTTTGAGGTAACATGCCTTTAATAGCTTCCAGGTCAAAATTTACACCTGCAAAGTGATGTTATCTTTAGCCAGATTATCCTTTAGGGCTCTTCAGCCTTCCCACACTCAGCTTCTTTCAGGAAATAGAAACAAGGCCAGGCAAGAAATGATAGAGCTGATCAAAACTCTTGGAGAGAGCTCAGACATCCTAGATGTTACTAACAAAATGGAAAATGATAGGTAATATCTCACTGCCTTACCAGCATTCCTGGATAATGGACGCTCTGATAATTAACCAATTAGAAAAAAGATATCTGTGGTACTGGTAACTTATTTGAGCAGAAGTAAAAAATTAAATTGTGCAAATGATAAGATTCTGTGCCAGAAGAGATGCGTTAAGAAGAATGAAGCTTATAGGGTTCACCAGGACTCAGATTAGGTGACCTAATAACCTCCTTTCCCCTGTTTCTTTTCTCCACCCACTGTCTGCAACACTGGACTCTTTCCAGGAGTCCAGAAATACATTCCTGGATTGTTCTATACCCCTGCTGTAGTGAAGACAGCTTTTCTGTATTGACCTATCTCCTGAGCTGTTAACTTTCATTACGTAATAGCAGAGCTTCATGCATCTGCATATGAAAAACACCAACGTATTTCTCAGGCATAACTTGATAATATTAAAGTTGTGGATGAATTTTGACTTGCTTTCAAGTCACACGTGTGAAGTAAAGTTGACCTTGAAATAAAACTGATCGATTATACTCCCTTCTGCTGGCTGCTACTAGAAATGAAGAAAGGAAAGATTGATCAAATCCACAGCTGTTTTGTTCCTGCTCTGCCACTGTTGTAGGAAACAACATTTTGTCAGCGTCTGTTTTGACAGCTCTAAAAGCCTATTTTAATCACACTGTGGGAGCACGGGGAAAATACTGCAGCCTCAGTAAGATAGATCTTGTTCCGTAGTCAGTCCAGTTCACTTTTATAATTATGAAGAGAATGGGCTCCCGCGTTTTCTGTCACTATGTGAGATATGAAGAACTTAATTGTAGATGGAGGTTGTGGAATGTGTGGAGGAGGGCTTCCGTCTTCATGTTTGTTTCTAGAGTATCTGTTTCAGAATTCCTTGAATATTTTATCTGATAGTTTTTCCTGTACATGATAGTGGTTTCAGGGTGCTGGGTCTTTGCTAACTGTCTGTTGGATACTTCTGCATTAGAGGATATTTAAATCAAACAGCTTTTTTTCTGTGCACCTTTATCTCCCTATTTCTCTGTTTAGTTCCCAAGTTTGCTGTGAAGAACTGCTTTAGTGACAGTCTGGGGACTGAGATTTGAAGCGGTAGCAGAGGTCCCAGGCACGTTTTTTTAGAAAGTTTAGTTACTTATTATTTATTATTAAGATCGGTGCATGTGCATTACAGATGAATTTCAGTAGGGTCGTCTTCAGGTTTGAGCTCCTTTTGAGTCCTGTGCATGACCACTGGATAATTTGCTTGTGAATTAAGGATCAAGATGGAAATGCAGACATCAGAAAAGTTAAGATTTGGTGTCTTCCCAATATAGCTGAGTATTTGACACTCCCTGAGGGCTTGGGAAAACCCTTGGAGGCTGAGAGAAAGATGAGGCATTTTATCAAAAAAGCATTGACAGTTGATGACTGTTATGTATTTATGTTCAAACAGATATGTTCTTGTCTCCATTTGCTCAGGTGTATTATCACCCTTTCTGTCTCTGAGGATGTGCTTATCAAATTTCAGGGGATGCTACCAGGCAATGTGCAGTTCTGCACTATGCAAAGTGAGGCTATGTGAACAAGCAGTGACAAGAATTCCCCAATCCTGCTGGGCTCTTATCACTGGTTTTCTAGAGACTTCTCTTAGAAATTAAATTTTAAAGAATGTGTGTATCTAGATTTAAAAACCTGAAACTTCTTCCTAATTCTCAACAATTACATTTCACATACTCCTGCAGGTCAGTTTGGAGTTGCCAGCGGCATATTTAGTGCATCTCATGCTGTGCAGTACCAAAATTCTTAGCAGTGGCTAGATACTAATTTCGTACGGGATTAAAGAAAGGATTTCTGGCTACATCTCTCAAAAGAAATCAGTTGCACTTAATTAAATGAGATGTCTTAATTGACTTACCGTTTCCGTATGTGCAGCATCCAACAGCATGCCTCAGTGCTAAGCGTTCTGTTTTAGAGCACACTGTGCCGAGCTATGTGAGCATCTCATAGGAGGTGCCTTTGCTCAACGTGCTCACGTAAACTAGATAATCACGATGCTTGATATCTGGTGTATTTTAGCCCCTTTCTTATTTCAAAGTCTTTTGTCTTGACTTACAGTGAAGCTGAGAGGAAAGAGTTGGAGTTGGGCATTCTGGATCCTGTTTCTGGCACTGCCACTAATCTGTTGTGCGACTGACTTGCTGGTATTTAATCTCTGTGTCTGGACTTGTGCGATGCCTATATGGTACTTATCTACTTCCAAAATAGGTTTGCTTTAATGCGCTAAGACTTGTAACACATTCTGAGGCCCTGAGATGAGAAGTGGAGCTGAAGTACAAAGAGGCAGTTAATGGAATAGAAGAGGGCTAGGGTGAAACTTCTGGGAAGAAACTGAAACTCATTTGCGTTCTCCTATATACCTCATTGATAGTGTTTGTTGAACTGCAAGCAAACTTCAGAAACCTTACCCTCAAAGATATTTCTTATGAATTAATGGCAATGGAATCTGAAAACATACAGCATTTCTGACTCAGTGTTCACTGCATTTCTTTGAACTGCCACAGGAGAGTTCCCATTTCCATCTCTGTGTTTTGTTGCATGTGATATGCAGTTGTATCCGTAGAAGTTGTTTTATCTGACATAGTTGTGTTCTCAAACAACTCTGTGGTGATAAAAGTAATTGAGGAGTTTGGAAAAGGGGATTGAGTACAAACAGATAGTATTTCAGATTATAAGAGCACAAGATGTGTGAAGTCCAGAATGAAGATTTTTCTGAGAAATGTATTAATTCATTCCCTCTGTTCTATGTGTTTCTCGGTAGATTCTTTTGAGTTGCTGCTGCTCCCCAAGGCTCCATCTGAGCCTGTGCAAAATGCTAGCTCCATACTTGACATTTACGTAGAGAGCTTGCAGTCTCGCCAGATTTGACTAAGAAAAGGAAGTGCAAAGGTACTGCATGATTCATGAACAATAAATTGGAGGAAAATAACACAGAGAAATGAATTGGGCAAAGGCAGGTAGTTTCCCTTTGGGGAAAAAGCCGTTGTTCTCAGATCCCCGTTTTTGTACTATGTGTGTTTGTCTTATGTCAGGGAGTAACGCTGGCAAGATTTCATCTGGTTCACTATTTCATCTGTAGCTTTTATAGGACAAAGAACTACTGAGGAAAAACAGAGATGGGATCCCCTCCCAAAAGGAGATTCTTGAACCTTCCAATAGTCTCCAAACCTGATGAAATCAGGTCAGAGAAAAGGACGCACTCAGGCAGTCCAGGAGCAGTTTGGTGTAGGAATGTTATCTCTGATGGTACGATTTTCTGTACAGGAGGCAGGCTGTGTCAGGGCTGAGATAAATAAAGGACTCTGGCAGCTTTCACGCAACAGCAACAGCTAAGCGGCCTGTCCTGTTAGGAAAAACAGTTCCCTTTGGATGATCTATGTAACATTCATGGGCCATTGCTCTTCCAAAATAAAGATTTGGATTTTAAAATGTATCCTATTTTGGATGTTGTTTGTGAGTTTTCAGCTGATCTGTTGGTTGCATCAGAAGCTGCCCTTGGCTTTCAGGTATCTCCTATCCCTGGCCAGTAACGCAGCGTTTTTCTGGCACATGCAGCTTCATCAGCCCCTTTTCTCTCAATTGTGACCAGTTTGAGCCATTTGGCTCTGGGCCCTGATCCACTGATAAGGTGGAATGTCAGATAACGAATGATGAATGTATTCTGCAGCTATTTCCCACTGGCAGGCTACAAACTAGTCTGGGAGTACAACGTGACGTTTGAGAGAAGCCTTTCTCCTCTGGAGCAAGTCTTAGAATCATACAATCTCAGAATCATTAAGGTTGGAAAAGACTTCTAAGATCATCTAGTCCAACCGTCCACCTACCACCAGTATTGCCCACTAAATCGTGTCTCTTAGTACAACATCTGTCTTTTCCTTAAACACCTCCTGGGATGGTACTCCACCACCTCCCTGGGCCACTCACTCCCACACCCCACCAGTCTTTCTGAGAAGAAATTCTTCCCAATATCCAACCCAAACCTCCCCTGGTGCAACTTGAGGCCATTCCCTCTTGTCCTATCCTTGCTTCATTGGATGCAAAAATCAGTTGTGCTCAGCTTGGGCAGGTCCAGCACTGAACTGCAATGGTTTAGGAATGAGCCATACTTTTGGCAGTCCTCACACATCTTGGCTGCTGACCCCACAGTAAGGAACGGACTGTTCCCATGCATACAGCACCATATATGTTTGGAAGAAGTGAGGGTAGGACAGCTTCAAATTTCCTTGTGCCAATTTAATTTTCTTTTGTAGCTTCAAATGAATTGATATGAACTATATAGCATTATGTGGACAAATTGTTCATCTTCGTGCCATGTTAAGTATACCTATATCTCTCACTTACCTTCATCCCTTAGGTAGGTTTGTGAACTGTAATGCTTTTCCTTTTGGTAGCTGATTGCTTCATGGTACAGACAGGTGGCTGTCAGCATTTCTCCTATTAACACTGGGTATCAATGACAGAGGGTTTGCAGCTAGTCAGATAAGCCTTTATGGCACCTTTTAGAAACAAAACCAAGTCTTGTACACAAAGCGTGTCTATATAGACCAATCTTTTAGAAATCCCTTGCTGAAGCTAGTAATCAATTGAGTTTCTGGATTATGTTGCCCACCATAGAGCTATCTTATGTACAGAGTAAAGTGAGTGTTATCAATCCTGCATCTGAACTGGGTGGTGGTATAAATGAATTTGAAAGTTGCTGGGGGTTTTCTTTTTCCTTCTTTGGGATTTTGTGGCAGAGAGCACTTGTCAAGCTTACAGGACATCCTGGTTTGAGTACATTCTTTTGCCTTAAAGTGTAGGTAGATTTTTCCTTTTTTTCCATCTTTCCATTTTTTTCAAACATAGTTTTATCGATTGATTTGCTCATACTTACACTTTGTACTGTGAGGTAATTGGTTTGATGCTCTTTGAACAATTTATACTGGTACTGAGAATTCATGATTAGAAGGTTGGTGGTCCTTTGTTTTTATTGAACAACATGCCCAGAAGATTAAATACTGCAATGCAATGCATATAAAGAGATATCATCTTGATTTTCAGGCCTCTTTCACCTCAGAGTTATTACTGCTAGTCTTTCTCCCCAACCCGGATACTGTAGCAATGAAACGAGCATCTCTTTTTTTTTTTTTGTATTCTATTCACATAGTTTAATTATATGGAAATGATTTTTTAATATTTCTTTCTTTTTTCCAACTTTAAAAAGACTGACAAGAAAAAAGGCTTAAGACTGTTAGAAAATCAGAGGAGTGAGATAATGTCAGATGGTGAAAAAGTTCTCTTTTTTGTTTTGATCCTTTCTTATACTGCGGCAGCTATGTTAGGGCATGCATTGGAAGAGAACAAGTTAAAGACAGCTTGTGAAAGGATATTCCTACAGAAGCAGCTGAGCCTAGTTGAGTGCTCTGTTGTGCATAAAGAGTTCCAATTAGGAGAACTCTCTTTTTTTGCTGATTTTGTGAATTCTTTAGTTGTTTTCTCTCACCTTGATGCTCTTCCATTACCCAGAGTCCTTGGTTTTCCCCTGTCAGCCAGAACTGGCAGAGCAGTATTCCGGGTCATTTCTCCCGTTACTATGAACTCAGGGCTGGGGAATGTAACACAGATTATAAAAATAGATTTGGCTGAGGTGGTATCACCATCTAGAGAGAATGAAATGAAGCATGAATCCCAGCTGAGAAGACAGATCAGTTCCATGAAACTTTGAAAGCACTAATACAACATAAGGCTTAGCAGCAGGAAATGATGGAGACCGCAGTCTCCCTGGAAACGGATGGTGATGCTCCCACCTTCCACCTGAGCAAGCAGCTGGGGTTTACTCCATAAAGAAGCACGGTAGTTCCAACCCAGGGGCACAGCAGCTACTTGCCCACATCATAGTGGGGTTCAGTAACACCAAGCAAGAGAGCAAGATTGTGCTGGCAGTAGTCTTCATGAGATTTTATCTTTCTGGAGAGGGATTGGAAATTAACACCACTAGTTATGGCAAGGCCTATGTAGTCTTCTATGTGAGAGGCTGAGGTGTTCCTGGGTGAGTGATTGCCCTGCAAAATGGCTGTAATAGGAATAAACTGAGAAACTGCAAAGAATGGAGAGAAAAAACATAAGCTCTCTTGGAGGTCAAAAAGAGAGAAGATAAAGAAAATGTTGACAAAGCTCGAGCTGGGCTAGGCTGTTCAAAGGTAAGGAAAGCGAGTGTTCTCTAGTCTAATGATGTGGGAAAGCAGAAGTGGTTCCACAGACACAGGGTCTGACATTGAATGCAGTCTTAGATACAGCCAGGAGAGCAAGTGGATAAAGAAGGAGAAAAGGAGACCTGAACAAGTACACATCAGTTAATGTAAACAGTAGATGTAGCTTCTTCTTTGAGTGAATAAATAAAGACTTCTAATTCTGCAGTGAAGTCCTTTGAGCTCATGAAGGTAAGTGGTATAAAATGCAACGTGGATTTGCCAAACACCGTGTCCAACTACCCTGACGGCTCTTATTGATGAAGTAATCTAACCTCCAGCAGAAAATGCAGTGCATCCGAAGTTTGGACTTCAGTAAAGTACCTGAAAGCTGCCACGTGGAAATAATTATTTAAGCTGGATAAAATAAGGAAGTAGTGTATGAAGTGTCAAGTAGTCGAGGAGCTGGCTCAAATGCAAGTTCAGCAATTTTATTCAAAAAGGAAGTAATGGAGTTGGGTAACATCTACAGACGGTGGATCTGGGGGATTCTTTTGCTAAGAATATGGACCAAAAAGGAGAAATCTGCTAATGAAGCTCACTGCTGAAGCAACATTTCCATCCCTCATCAGTGCAGAGGAGGAAAGGCATGTCATACACTGAGAACCGTGAAATGATGCAGACTATAATATTAAAAATAGACATGTAATAGTAGAAAGTACCAGGTCATGGACCAAGAAAGTGTTGAGAATTTTGGCTACCAGCAAGGTGCTTATCAGTTGAAAGCAGAGAAGGAGAAAGATCTCTGTATCGGTCAATAAATAAAGCCCCCAGTATTATGTGGCGTATAAATAGGCAAATGTGTTCTCAGGGTGTATCAGATGAGAGATTACTGGCAGGGCTGTATGTTACACTGATAAGACTTCATCTGGAAAGCTGCACAAAATTCAGATCACGCAGGTTTTGGAGAGATTAATCCAAACAGGGACAGGTGCGGAGAGCTGGGGGATGATCAGTGCACTGAAGAGCTTATCTCACGAGAGGAAGGCTTGGTTTGTTTCGCATAGCAAAACAGAAGCTAGGAAAGATTAGGCTCTGTAAATGGTAAGCTGGGTAAAGGTAAACACTGTCTCCCTGTTAAAATACTAGGATGTAAAATAGAGATGGATGAGTGCAGGTTAGAGTTTAATTAATCGAGCTCCATGGTGAACGAAGCTTCTGTGTACTTTTCCCCAGCTGTCTGGTTCACGTGCCCTTAGAATTCTCTGGATTTCATGATGCTGGGGTTGTGAACATCTCACCTAGATTTTTCACTGTGATTCATTTCATCACAAACTCTGATTAAAAAATAAACGGATTCAAGTCTAAAAAAAAGTTTAGAAAATCACTCCAGATGGGTCTTTTCATTCCCTCCTTCTCCCCTCCTTCAAGTATTTGTCAGATTTTCTTGCTTTCTAGCTCTACCTGGCATGACAGGGAGCAGTTTTAACATCATGCAGCAGGCTTGCCCCATAGCATTCCTACTTTGTCTCAGAGAACATATCCAGCCTGTGGCCAGACTGTGCAGACTCCATTGCAGCTCTATGTTTTTGCAGCTAAAACATCTCTCAGCTAGGACATTTTAAGTTCTTTTTAGCATCTGTTAGACCAAAGCACTGTGATTCCCTTTTGCAGTCTAGATCCCCAGCAGGTTCTGCCAGTACTGGCGAACGGGATAATGACGTAAGATATTCTCTCGCTTTATTTACCTCCCTCTGCTTCATGCCCTATTTCTCCCAGTTGCTCAGTTTCCTCAAAAATTACAGTCCTGACTGTTGCATTTATTGTTCATTCACTGACTTATTCTTCAGGTCCTAATGTAAATGGGCTGGAAGAGCCCAGCCTTGCTAAGCGGTTGCGTGGCACGCCGGAGCGAATTGAGCTGGAGAATTACCGACTGTCACTGCAACGGGAAGAGGAACTGGAAGAGGTTCCTGAAGAGACACTAGCAGAGCATAACCTGAGCAGTGTGTTGGACAAAGGAGCAGAGGAGGATGTGCCCAGCAGGTTAGTACACGTTGTCCATAAGCTTTTTGTATCCATCCTAACAGATTTTTGCCTATTGCTCCCTCAGATTTTTTTTTAACATACTGTTTGAAAACTGAACATGGATTCAAATGGAAGGGGCTTCCAAAACTGACTTTTTTTTGGTCTGTTTTAAATCACAATTGAACAACATTTTTAGTTTAAAAACTCAGGCTTGGCACACACGTAATCCTATGACAATGCTTTGCGGGCGTTCAGCCCAGTTCCGTGACGAAGGGGACGGGGGACCCATGGGCCCACACCCCGGGAAAAGGGAAAAGGGAAAAAAGGGTAAGGAGATGGCCCTGAGAGCAAAGAACAGCAGCAACAATCTGAGGAGAAACAAACTAATTTACTAAATAAGATATCGGAATGCAAAACAACACACTATAATACAATATAATTACAATTTAAGCTGATAAATCCAATACAGAGAGAGAGAATGTCCCAAAATCAAGGTAGGCCTTACTCTACTACCGACGATAAGACGGCTGGAGAGCGAGGTGCTGCCAAGACGAGAGACGGCAGAAAAAGGGATGAGGTCTCGTGATCTGCAAGCTTTTATCTTTTCCCTCTGTCCGGAAATGGTAACAGAGGAGCAAAGTCCCCTGGGGAATGTAGTAGTCCTTCTCTTCTGAGAACCAGGTACATTCACTACATGATGTTATGATGTGGAATACCAATAACCGAAAATCACAAAACTATGACATCCTGTCAGACTGCTGATGGAAAGCGTAGAGATCTTAGTATGAAGTAGTGCTTACAACTGTTGAAAAGTATGCTGCACCTTCACAAATTTCTCTTTTTCTTTAAAGCAATGTGTAAACACATCAGAATCCAAGTATTTGCTGGTAGAGCTGATGGAAATAGTTGTTGCAGGAATCACTGAGAGAGAATATTTGATGAAGAATATCTTGCACTTTTTTAACTCTCAGTCTCTTGGTAGGGGTTTCTAATCATTGTAACAATAACGACCGTTTTCTTTTCAGCTTTCATTCTGCCCATCAGTCTTCTTGAAATAAACTCAGATAATGCTGTTACTGGTTTCCCAAGGCTTAGATCCTACAAACATATTCTAAGCATACATTACCTTCAGGAATAGGACTATAGAAACATTTTTTTACTGCATTTATACATGTGAAATTGAATTGGTGTGATGAAGAATGCAGATATGTGCATTAAAATGTTTACAGGTAGTAAAAAAATCTGTCATTTATTTATCTTATAATGTAAATTTGAAGCGGAAGCATCTAAAAATGGGTAACTGCTCATAGCCTGAACTCTGCCACTCTTGATGGAGAGTGTCTACATTTGGACTCATGAAGGTGTAGCTTAATAGAAGTGGCTAGGAACTGCTGATAATATGTATAGCAGTTAGTATTAGATATGGAGGTTGGCGGCCCTGCCTGCGGCAGTGGGCTTGGGGCTTGATGATCCTTGAGGTCTCTCCCAACCCAAGCCATTCTATGATTCTGTACTTCTTGATTAATTTCTTCACATATTCTTTTCTTCAGAAGGTACTATTTTGACATATTTTACACAATTGAGAACTTATCCAGTGTCTGGTTGAGTAATCATGAGACAATTCAATGGCAGATACAAACTCTGTTTGCCTTACTGATCCCTCTTTAGCTCCCAGTTCAGGCCTAGAAATTATATCAGTTGGACAGTTTAGGCATTAATAATATTGTGGGGTTTGCAGTCCATTATGTTCATAGCTCTAAACCTAAATTCACTAGTATGGAGCCCTATTATTATTTGTAATGATTCCAGTAAATCAGGACTTGGTGGCCATGGTCAGCAAATGGCAGATTTCCAAAGGAGAAGAGTTAGTTAAAAAAGTGGAGCTTCGGCATTTTGGGGTGAACCTGTCGGTCATCTCCATGAGTTATTTTGCAGGATCATAGAATCACAGAATGCCTTGGGTTGGAAGGAACCCCAAGGATCATCAAGTTCCAAACCCCTGCCACAGGCAGGGCCGTCAACCTCCAGATCTGGCACTAGATCAGATTGGCCAGGGTCCCATCCAGCCTAGTCTTAAACACCTCCAGGGATGGAGCATCCACAACCTCTCTGGGCATATCACAAAGGATTGTGGAGACTGAGACCAACTACATCATTAGGTCAGGTAGCTTGATTTCTTCTTGTAGACTTTGTCGTATGTTTAGTGAGCCTTGTAATTTGAACTGAACTAAGTATTTTTGCCTGTAATAGATGGAACTACTAGATTTTGCATGTTCAAAGCAGTGTTTACTGGGGAAGTTCACGTTTACAGTAGAAAGGAAAGAAAAAAGTTACCAAATTCCTATTCAGTTTGACCTGGAGAAAATTTTGTCCCAAAACCAAACACTGTAAGCAATTTAGTTAGGGCATCGATAAAGCTGTGTGGGCAAACATCAGAGAGAGAATTTTCTAGATGATGTAGCTCTTCTCTGTTGTATCTCTGTTCAGCTGTATCAACTGCCTGGTATGTCACAGAAAGAAGAGGAAAAAAAAAGTCTCAGCGCTTTTTCAGCAGCAAAAGAAAAAAAAATTGATTCCTGCAACAAGCCAACCAAAGGCCTGATTTGATCATCTTCATTGTCTGTGTAGAGCCTCAGGGTTAGGAGCACGCTGAGGAAATGCAGGACTTTTTGTTCCCTCTGTGTCTTAAAGAGTAAGGGATTGAGCTTCAAGGTTCACCTGGATATGAACTCCAAATCAGAGACAATGCCATTGGGTCCCAGCTTCCCTACACACATATGCACACATGCTCATGAGTGTACATGTTCCTGAGAAGTTTTACAGAAAATTGTATTCTAAGGACATTTTTTCAAAACAGAGTTAATCTTCCATTAGCTCCTCAAGAGACAAAAATCATTTAAGCAACCACTCTCTGACTACACAGCATTTGAGAAAACTCTTTACGTGCCTTACTCATTGACTTTAGCTTGCAGTAATGCGCAGTATGTCATCTGCAGTTGTGGTGTAATCCTCTGATATGGTGACCTTTCAAAGGAGCGTGACAGGACAGTGCATGTGGTGTTGGCCTGTATCATAGAATCTTAGAGTCATAGAATGGCTTGGGTTGGAAGGGACCTCAAAGATCATGTAGTTCCAACCCTGTGCTGTGGGCAGGGCTGCCACCCATCAGGTCAGGCTGCCCAGGGCCCCATCCAACCTGGCCTTGAACGCCTCCAGGGATGGGGCACCCACAGCTTCTCTGGGCAGCCTGTGCCAGGGCCTCACCACCCTCTGAGTGAAGAAAGGAGTACGGCAAAGGAATGGAATAGGTTCACTTCCGCAGTTCAGGTTCCTTTCCACAGCATTGGATCTATGTAGGAACATCTATTCAGCTGGTTATAGAATTCCATAAAGTAACCAACTTTACTGTTTGATTGCCACTTTATAGGAAAGAAAAAAGAAAAAAAGAATAAAAGTCAATTATTTCTTGTGGCACATAATCAGCAATCTGAAAGGAATGCCCATTATACCAGGCCATCTTGCTGCTGCCTTTCAGATTCTCATTTCTCTGTATTCAAAGGTCAAACAAAAAGCAGGTTATAAATAAAAGCCAAAGAAGGTAAAGTGAGCTGTGTGGTAAAGAATGCATGTCGTCAGTATTACATGAGATAAGCAGGCTGGTTGAAGAGCTTGTCCCACTCAGCAGTCATGGTAACAGTTGGAGCAGCAGTAAACCTTACTGACAGCCCATGAACAAGCCAGCATGCAGCACCTGTCAGGTTTTTTTTTCCATACTAAAGGGTAGGAAAGTGTGCTGCTAATCAGGGAGCCTGGAGGATGGAAACATCACTTTAATCTCTGTGGGCATACCTGTGTAAAGCTTTTGGAATATGCTCCATTCTCCTGGAATATACGTGGAGTCCATGGCATGCAGCTGTGTTTAGCATGTGAAAAAAGAGACAGCCCATTAAAAATATTTGATTTATGCTGTGAAAATGTGGATTATAACTTGAGTGTTTCATGAATGTCAAAATAATTTTATATACGTGCAGCAGAACTTTCAGGGCCAATGGACAAAAGTACGTGACAATCAGGACATGAAAAAATAATGTTTTCTTCATTAACTCCACTGTCAAAACCAGTCTCTCACACTAGTAGCTGAATAAAATTATGTCAATATGACAGGTTCATGTAGTGGTAGAAAAACTTAACATTCTAAGCCTGAAAATGTTTATCTGCAATACAAAAGAAAGGGCGTGCTGTGTGTTGTTTTTGTAAAGCATCAGTTTGTCACATATAATGCTCATATAATGAAAATATTATGTGTGGGGAAAAGAATTACAACAGCAATAGAAGGTATATTTTATGGACCTGAATGCAGTTGAAACTTCATCCTTTGCTGTTTTCAGCTTTTCTGTGTTCCCCTTCATTGTCTACGTGGAAGGTGTTCTGCCAAAGGTATCAGTTCGCTACCTGCAGTGATAGTTTCATAAGCAGAATACTGCTCTCAGATGATTCACCTAAATTTTAACCGTAGTAGCTTTCTCCTTCAAATGAGATGAATTGCACCGACTGAGATTTATATGGGAAACATCCAACTGCTGCTCTAGTAAATGCAGTTATTTTCTGACAATATTCTAAAAACAAAGAAAGAATACCTTATCACCATGTGGATGCATTCTCTGAAGGTGTTATGGTTCACATTCATTTTTCATGCAGCCATCTTTCTTCCCAGTATCTCTAGGTAGTCCAGCATGCAAGAATGAGCTAGATGCAGTGTCATTGTATAGACAACAACAATGCTATTGACAATTTCTTGTCCCTGCTGCCTGTACTGAAGAACTACTAGAATCAAAGAGAGAAGCCTACTGAAGAGCACTAATGATTTATTGTTTTGCATGTTTTAGGCTTTGCTGTGTGAATAATAAGCTCATCACTGTAGTTATCCTTACACTGCTTCCTGTGGTTTCTTGCCACTGTGTACACTAATTAATTGGATACATACGATAATTCTGTCTGTTTCCCTCAGCATGTTTGCAGATGACACCAAGCTGAGTGGTGCAGTTGACAAGTTAGAGGGAAGGGATGCTGTCCAGAGGGACGTGGACAGGTTTCAGAGGTGGGCCCATGGCCTCATGAAGTTCAACAAGGCCAAGTGTAAGGACGTGCACCTGGGCCGGAGCAATCCCAAGCACAGATACAGGTTGGGCCGAGAATGGCTTGAGAGCAGACCTGAGGAGAAGGATTTGTGAGTTTTGACTGTTGAAATGTTCAAAATGAGCCGGCAATGTGCGCTTGCAGCCCAGAAGGCCAACTGTATCCTGGCTTGCATCAAGAGAAGTGTAACCAGCAGGTCGAGGGAGGTGACTCTGCCCCTCTACTCTGCTGTTGTGAGACCAGACTCTACCTGGAGTGCTGCATCCAGTTCTGGAGCCCCCAACACAAGGACGTGGAGCTGCTGGAGTGGGTCCAGATGAGGGCCACAAAGATGATCAGAGGGCTGGAGCACCTCACCTACAGGGACAAGCTGAGAGAATTGGGGCTCTTCAACCTAGAGAAGAGAAGGCTTCGGGGGGACCATGTAGTGGCCTTCCAATACCTGAAGAGGGCCTACAGGAAAGCTGGGGAGGGATTTTTATAAGGGCATGTAGTGACAGGACGAGGGGAAATGGTTTTAGACTGGAAGAGGGTAGATTTAGACTAGATACTAGGAACAAATTCTTTGCTGTGAGGGTGGTGAGACACAGGAACAGGTTGCCCAGAGAGGTTGTGGATGTCCCCTCCCTGGAAGCACTCAAGGCCAGGCTGGATGGGGCTTTGAGCAACCTGGTCTAGTGGGAGGCATCCAAGCCTATAGCAGGGTAGTTGGATGATCTTAAAGGTCCCTTCTGACCCAAATCACTCTATGATTCTACGTAGAAAAGTGAGGAATTTTGCATTTTTTCTCCAGCTATCCTTAGCTTTCATATGCTGTATCTTTTGGCACCTGATATTTGTGTTGCATGTTCTTTCTACTTATAAAGCTTTCTGTAGTTGTCCTCAGCAAGTGCCATAAACATCTTAGCTGTCCAAAATGCTAGCAGAAGCTGCCATTTTCAGAAGCTGTGACCTTCTACATTATGACACTGCCAAGCACTCTTGCACCAGTTTATCCAAAGCAATGTGGTATTAGGAAGGTAACTTCTCTCCACTGTATGGTCACGCACTGTAACATTTAATACTGCGCAAATATTTGGACATGGCTTCACGAGCACTTTTATGTCACCTTGTTTAAAAGGACCATACTACAGGCCACACATAGTGCTGTCACTGAAAATGCCTATGAAATATCGAAAGCAGAAAATTAGTATTATGGTTTCCGTTGTGTGTTTCGGACTTGTAAGTATTGAAATAACTTCTCAGTGATCCAGGGCTTATCTAGGAAACATTAACTAGTGGTTTCTTTATCTTTTCTTTTTTTTTAAACCTTCGTAGTAGTTCAGAGTCTGAGATGGAGGAGGAAGATGAAGATGAAGATGATGAACTACTGCTGCCTCAGCAACCCCCTTCAGACTTGGGAGGTGTGCCATGGAAAGAGGCTGTGCGCATCCATGCCCTCTTGAAGGGAAAGAGCGAAGAAGAGATTGAGGCCGAGGAAAATCATGAGTATGATGACAAAGAAGAAGAGGAGGAGGAGGAGGACGATGAGGAGTATGAAGAGGAGTCTAGCGAAGGTTAGACAGATTGATTTATCCTTTTTTTCTGCTAGACAGCAGGGAAGACTGGGCTGTGTACTTCTTGTTCAGCAGAATGAGCCTTGGAAAACTTTCTTTCTTCTTTCACTTTTTTATTACTTTGGTTTTTGAGGGAGTTATTGTCGAGGGAAGCTTTAAATTGGCCATTCTGGATACAGAAAGAACTTTCCCCACGGAGCACTTGCAGCGCTAGTACCAATACAGTATGCTGTCCATGTACCATGCCAACATGTGCAACTCACAGCTTTGTGACAGTGTATTGTTTCGTTGTTATTTATTATTTTTATTGGGAATTGGATTTGAATGAGCCCTTTGTTCCTTGACGGCAAGAACTGGAAGCACTGTGGAGGCAGTGTTTTCAGTGCTGCAGGGTGCTTCACTCAGGGGTAGTGCCCTAGCTGACAGCAGGACATCCCAGAAGAATCTGCTTTTAGCTCTCCTTAGTTGAAGGACGGCCTTGAGAAGTTCAGGGAGTTCAGAGGATTCTTGTTTTTACTCTGAGGGATTTCTGTGGAAAATCTTAGGGAAAGACTCCTTCCCCTGTGTGTTTGTCTCAGTCATCAAAATGCAGAGTTTGTGCTAAGAACAGACATTTTCAGTGTTTCACCACCATTCCAGTCTTCTCGCTGGTCTTGTCTTTGTCTCTGTACTTGCATTTCCCTTTTGTGAAGACTAGTAGACTCCGAAGAGGTTCTTCACAAAGGGCTCTGGCCACCTACTGCAAGCACTGGTCCTGTTATTTTGGGTCTTAGTGGCAGTTTTGCTCATCGGGTCAGCAGGCTGCTTGCCTGTTTTTTCAATGCAGGAGCTGTGAAAGTCAGCACTGCTATTTTAATGCGGTAACATGCATGTTTAGTCTGCTAAATCTTGGTGTGCTCAGACGGATGTGGTTTTTTTGAGCAGTTTTCCTGCCACATACAGCAGGAATAAGGGGTCTCAGTGGATTTCCAGCCAGTCTTTCTCTCTGATGCTGTCCTTTCTCTTTCTTTCTTTCTCTCTCTCTCCATTGCTTGTGTGTGTACACACGTGTGTCTGATGTGATATATGGATGTGTGGTTCCCTCTGCTGTAGAGGGAGAGTATTGCCCTTGGGAGAAAGAGCTGCAGCAAGGCCTCTGGCTTCAACGTCTCTCAAATGAAGAGGACACGGGTACATTTAAAGGTACCCATATGCTATTTCCACTTCCCCTAAGTATGGGGGAATGTTTTAAAGAGCAGGTCCCACACGAGAAGATTCTGTGTTTTACGTAATTGCTTTGCCAACTTTCTGAATAGTGATTTGATAGCAGTTGTTACATTTATCCTCTGATTAAAGCGCCAGTACACCAGTCCTGACATTGCCACTGATTTTAGGAAAAAAATAAAGTTACCCAGCACTTGAGGATATCCAGAAAGCCTGGACAGTTTGCAACTGTAACGTACATGAACAATGACCCCCACCTATTTAGGAGCTTCAGGTTTGGCACATACACACACAGACATACTGCACCTGTGCAATATGTCAGACACGTGGGACACATCCAAAGTGTTGCGATTAGATTGCCTGTGTGAGCAAACTTGCATTTTTTGTTATTGTCCTTTGTGGATGTGCGTTTGTGGGGAGAGTCTACTGGGGAAGCTAATCAAACGGTGGAAATCTGTCAGATGTTTCAGTCATTAAATGTGCATAAGATGAATCTGACATTCCTACCTAACTAGTTGTGCTGTTTTCCGTAATGTGTTCTGTTGCAGTTTATTTCTGATGGTTGTTTTTTGTTTTTTTGAAGCACTTGGTCCTAATAGCTT
Source organism: Numida meleagris (assembly GCF_002078875.1). NCBI lineage: Eukaryota > Metazoa > Chordata > Aves > Galliformes > Numididae > Numida > Numida meleagris. The sequence goes on along the minus strand of NC_034409.1, from coordinate 62,736,754 downwards.
GTTAATCCCTTAGTCCCTCAATGTGGTTCATTAGAGCCAGAATTCATAAGAGGAAAACCCAAGTGCCTTCCTGCAGGTAAGAGGGCATACCCAGTCATCTAACTGCCTATTTTGCAGCATATGGTTGTAACAACTGTAGCTTAGCTTCTGACCTTTTTTTTTTTTCCTTTAAAAAAAAAAAAGTTATGTTTTTTTTCCAAATTAACTTTTCTGGTGTTAAGAATGAGAAGTATTAGTAAGATGGCTGAAGAGCATAAACGAAGCTGTTGTAGCTGCTACTGTTCTCTAGACCTGGATTCCAAGGAGTTGATGAGTGAATGGCTTGTCGTTCCATTTAAAGTTAAACATCCTGACTGCCTACTTCTTAGAAAGTGCTGCGGTGGGCCTGGAAGGGAAAGCTACCTTTCCATATGTAAGTGGAATTAGCATCCAGCTATCTTTAGAGCTTAGCAGGCAGTCTTGAGAGAGGGCTATACCAAGTGTTTCTTGAAATTCTCAAGCATTTAGATGTCAAGGAAACACCAGGTTTGCCTGTCAGCCAAGCAGCGTTTCTACACACTTGGCCATGCTGTTTAAACTGCTATTTATTTACTGGAAAAAGGGAAAAGGACCTGTGTCCTAACTGGGACAGGCCCAGGCCTCTGTCTGAAGGCTTGTGGGGGTAACTGAAGGTGTGTATGTTACACTAGTTTAAATCCCAGAGATATCCATTTTAAAACATAGAGATCACGTGGGACCTGCTCTTTCCTAGCCTTGTTGAGTGACTATATACTTCTCAGCCATTGCTGGCAAACCTAAACCTTTTAACACAAAATTAATTTTATTTGGCGCTGCAAATGCTAACTCTACTCATCTTGGGGCCTGCATGCGAGTGCTTTGGTCTGCAGTGAGAAAAGCCCAGACCTCTGTCCCTGCAAGATGTCCTGTAGTTTCTGCTGATTGATAAGAAAGCTCTCTGACGAGGTAACAGAGACCTAAAACTGCTGAAACCTTGGCTAAATTGTGAATTCTGCTCTGCATTTGAGTTTGTGCATCTGACCCATTTTCCTCTTTAATAACCAACAGGTGATTCTGTCCTTCCTGCAGTTCCTTCTGCCTGTTTCTTCTGCAGTTTTGATGCCAAATGTCACACAGTCATTTCTGATACGGAAGTCTCAAACACTTTGTCATTTCTGGGGAAAACATGGCCGGGAAAGAGGACCTTTGTTAAAACAAGACAGCAGGAAATGATGAGTGCAACCTCTAAATGCTGCTGATGTTTCTTGTTTCCTTCAAACACTAGTCCACAACATAAAAACCTAATTGTTTTCAAGGCTTTTAACAGCCAAAACAGTGTCTGGCCCTACATAGGGGTCATCGGCTGTTTTAAAAATTGACTTACTGCTTATGAAGTAAGTGGCATTTTACTTTTCAGGATGGATCATTTGCTTTTGAAGACCACTCCTGAAGACACTGAACATCTTGTCCCCTATAGAATGAGTTGGGTTTTTTTGGTGGGTAAATAAAACCTGAGCCGTAGTCCCGTAACCGACAGCAACAGAGGTAGGGTCTGTCAGTATGATACTCACCAGGGTAGATGCTTCCAACATGGGTATTTTGCAGCAGTTAAGCAATTTGCTTATCAGTTGCTTTCATAGTTTGCCCATTGTTCTCTTTGACTGTCCATATCTGAGTGTTTTATAGGCAGATAATTGAGGAGTAATGCAATCTACTTTAAACAAATTCATTTCTGTAACAGGAAGTCCCTGCTGAGGAAGTGGAGATACTGTTAAGTCATAATGAAAATACTGATATTCTTTGGAAAAAAAATTGTACCCTTTAAACAAGCCTTTTAGTGCAAAATAGCAGGATTGCACAATGTACTATTTTAAGTGCACGGGCACATCCACATGCATGAGAAACTCTGAGATCCATCATGTAATTTAATTCACAAGGAGATACTATCCAGCATAAAAAGGAGTACTTAACCTAATAGTAGGGCATGTAGCCTTTTGTTTTTGTGCCTCAAGCTACAGTGGAGACTGTCCCTTAAAAGCAAGATGTCTTTGGCAATAATCATGAAGAATAGGCTGAAGGAGCTGGAAATTTCTGCTACATTGGTATTTACGTACCACATATCTGTTGGACACCCAGAGAATGTCTTTCATTTCAGTGAAGCTGCTTGCAATAGACATAATCTGCAGTGATGTTTTTGATAGCATCTCTTCGCCTCCGGAATGGCATTACTGAGCTTTGGTGGGGAGTCTGAAGAGCACTGTGTTAGTGTATGCGTGCACACACAATGCTGAACTTTTCCTGTCTTGCAAACTGTCTTAGCCAGTAATACCTTCTTTTCTTTTTTTTTTCTGTTTCCTTTCCTATGGTGTGTTATCTTTCCTTTCCACTGTTGTCCCATCTTTTCCTCCCTGTCCTTCATTCCACCCTGCCTACGTCCCGGTATGCCATCCCCTCCTCCGGCTGCTAGCTGGAAACCTTAGGCTGCAGCAGATTGTAAATCCGATTGATCCTCTGGAGATTCTGGCAGATGTGCACTGGACACACATCCGTGAAAAAGAGGAGGAGGAAAAAATGGTCCCACCCTCAAAGTCCTCCACCTCCAGAGGTAATCTTCCCCTGCCCTGCACCATCAGTTCCTAGATCACAGCTGCAGCTGTTTAACTCTGTTGCTTCTGTGCCTTCAAGAGCAGTATACTTCAGCAGGGGCAGCTGTGATCCAAAGGAACTGCTTTCTGAAATTACACTTGGTTAAACATTTTGCTTTTCAGGTCAGTGTCTACTTAAAATGAGTGCTTTCTCAGCTGTGTGTTGGAGTGACTTCTGATCTGTTTGTGTGTCTGCTCTGGCTCCATAGCTTTCTTCCTCCTCATACAGGTGATTTTGCAGTACTGGTAATCAGGCCCTGGTAACTGACTTCAGGAGTAGTAATGCTTTTTGTGGCAGCAAGGACTCTGTGCCTTTCTAGAAAAAGTTAAAGGGTTAGGTTGGATACCTACGACTGCAAAGATGAAGCAGGGCTGGCTTCTGTATTGAGCCTATTTCTCCATTGCTGTTTTTCAAATTGTGTAACTGCATCTGGTATCATTAGGGAATGGGGGAGTTCCAAAGGCTTGCATATCTCACCACGGGTTATGTTGACTCCGTGTACTGAAGACTGGACAGTATATCTTATTTCTTAAAGTGAGGTGTGAGCTTTTTGAATTGCCAGTTGCTTAAAGGAAAGCTTTGGAGGGGGGAATATGCTAACGGTCTAGCAGTCTTATAAACACCTTCTGTGAGTCCCTACAGCCCTTATTCTAGACTGCATTAACAGTGTGTCTTAAGGTAAGTATGTTGTAGGTGCCTTACTTGTACAGAAGGCTGAGCTTAGTTAAAACTAATGATGCTGTTACTGAGTGGCTGTCTTCTATCAGACTCTGTAACCACTGTAGCAGAATTGTAGGGGAAGTAAGTATGTTGTGAGAAGGGATGTCTTTCACAGGACTTATGAGATTAAGCTCGTGACTGATCTGTATTACAAAACCCTAAGGCTTTACCTCATCCCGCCTGGTCACATTCCATTCCAGATAATTATCTTTTCCTCATATTTCTAGATGGCTTTTCTTTTGTTGTTTGCTTTTTTTTAAATCGTGATCCAACTTAATAGGCATTTCCAGTTCAGTTCAGTGAGTCTTACAGTTGCAGTTTGCCGGATGCACTGGGATTTTCTGGTGTGAAATCAGCTCCCTGCAAGTAAGAAGCGCGCAGTGTTCCACTCTCTGTAATATTCAGTATTCCTAGAGCGCTTGCTTAATGTTTAAGAACAATAAGTAAAAAAGTGTTGACACATTTTCATAAGCTTACCACAGCTGAGATTGCTTTACCTTCTGCCTGAGGGTCTATGACAACTGTAGTTTTGGAATTCTTTCTCTTAGTTTACATTTTATAATTCCACTTTTCCGTAGTATATTGGTACAGCTGTCAGCAAAATAGAGGGAAACCTGTGTTGATCCTTCCAAGCTGATTGTGGTCTTTCCAGCATCTCCTTCTCTTGGGAAGCAGAACGATAATAATTCCTTCTCCCCCTCAAATTAGGCCAAACTGGGAAAACTCTGATCAGTAGATGAGCTGCTTCAGTTACACTCTGATACAGTACAGGTAGATCGTTTTTCACAAGGGCTGTTACAAAGCGTTTGTGGGTAGGCCCTAAGCTTTCAGTCTGAGTTCAGTAGACAAACTTGTCCGTGACTGAGCTGAGCTATGAGGTGCTTGGAGAGCAGCAGTGGTGGTGGGGTTTGGTCTGAAGGCTGGGGCAGCACGGAGGGACAACAGAAGCCCCTAGCACTCTGCTGTAGTGCCCCTCCTCATCTGCTGGCCTTCAAACCCAGGCAGCTCGGTGCCCTCAGCTGTAGGTTTCCTTCCTGTTTCATGTGGAGCACAGCAGCAGCAACCTGCAGGTCAGATGCTGCAATTTTCTCACTGTGCATTTCCTCTAACTGATCCTGAAGGTTTGGCCCTTGACATTTGTCCAATATCTCAATTTTAATCCCAAGCCTAGAATCGGTTGTTTAACATCTCATAGGTTTTGTTCCTGTGTTTCTCAGTGAAGACTCTCCCTTTGTCACCCTTCTGATTTAGAAGCTTACTGATGGTCTAATTTTGACGTCTTATAATTTGTTGTTTTTTAAATTCAGCATCCGACCTTCCCTCCGTACGCCATGAGGCGGTACAGGCGTGGCTGGAGACGGTCCCTGGAGGTAGTTTGGTGATGTTAAATGTATTCCAATGCACAATAACCCTGCCCGTCTCTTCTCCATGCCTTCAGCAGCTGAGCTGGTACTTTAACCCTGGACTTACAGCCCTATCGCTACTGCATGACGGGAATGGGAGGGAGGGAGGGAGGGGAGTGTGCATGTACACCTTGCTCAGACAGCCCGTTCTTGCATGAACTCGATGTTTGTTGTAACCCTTCTGAAGGGAGGCCAAACAGAGAGGTTATCTTTGGTGTAACAAAGGAGGAATCTAGTTAAGCGTTTTGATTCTCTTTGTAAACTGAAAAGTAGACCAGTTGTTATTCCCCCAGCTCCTTGACTAAAAGAACATGGGGCTTTCTTGCTGTTGAAAGATTAAGAGATGGGGTGCTGAAAGCAATAGCAGTTACCTATAGCAAGTGCAAAATAGCTGTCCGATGAAGAAGACAGGAAAGAAGATTAAGGTTGAAGGTGGGATCTTTAAGAATAATGATGGCTGTTGGCTTTGGCTTGGGGATCCATGTATTTAGGAAAGCATTAGTAAAGCTGAAGGATGGTAGGTAGAGCTCAGTTGCTTTCATTGTGCAGACATCTAAGCTCTATTACAAAACTAATGACTCTGGGACTAGAGTTAAGAGTAGATTTGTGTAAGCAGTGCAAGTATCTAAATGAGTGGAACAGAAGTAGTTATGGATATATAGTAGATCTACAGCTAAGTTGCTTTGGCATATCAGAATAGCTAGCTCATCTATACAACTTTGCTTCGGTTGCTGCTTTGGCAAGAGAGCAGTGGTTTACAAGATAGCTGCACATCGTGCAGCCTGCTCCTGGCTGCTAGCTGGTACAAGCAAAGTGCTGATCCCAGTTTCTGGCTGCCATAGTGCGTAGCTTCTGAGTTGTGTGACAGCTTTTGGCCTCTTGCTTCTTATCCTAACTGCGTATACGTATATGCACAGTATATGTATAATATAACCAACCACCTGCAAGCTCTCCGTGTCCCTCAAAATGGGATCCCCCTTGCACCAAGTCGTTTCTTGTCTGTGCATCCATAATCTTCGCTTGAGGTTTGTATACCAACCTATTTAAGAGCTGATTTTCTCCTCTGCCTCCAACACTCCCTGTGTGTATTGTGTCCCCTCGTGGTTTCTGGATCTGAAAATACACGTGTACATAGTGGAATAAGACATTCCTAACACCAGGTTGCATTTCTACAGGTTTTGATTAAGATTAGTCACATTTGCTGTTATCGTAAAACCATCCCATGACATTATTATTCCTCAAATAACGTAGGCTAGCGCACACTTCATCAGCAATCAGATGCAGAGCGTTTTGTTCAGTACATTTATGTATGCCACTCTGAGAAGTCCAGCCTGTGATATGTGACTCAGTCTGCTACACTCTAATTCTGTAAGATTCTGGATTTTATAAGCCTCTGAGGTAAGGGAATAGGCCATTGTTTTATCACAAGTAAGCACAATTGCCTTTTCACAGTAGTTGACGGAAAATAAATTAACACATGTTTGTCTGTCTTAATACTACAGGGGGGAAGAGCATAGATAAGGTACTCTTAGGTTGAATGAGGAAGACAAACCCTCCACTGAAGGCTATGTTTTGAGATAAACAAAAAACTGAGAGAAAGAAGAGAGACTGTAAGACCTCAGTTTTAGGGAGGGTTGGTTTATTTTCAAGATTGTTGTAATTAGTAGTGCTAACATATCTGTGGTCCCAAATGCCCCATCATCAGTGGTAAATAAAAAGATCAGTGTCCTCTATCTGACTCTGAAGAAAGATGGCACAGTGTGATCTGCTCTCAGTGGGCTGAAATTCTTTATCATCCAGAACTGGGGGAATGCATCCAGACTCCTACTGGAAACAGCCTCCAGCTGTACCATGGGAAACTGCCACAAGCTCTCCTAGAAAGGACAGTGTGACACTGTATGCATGCAGGTCCAGAGGCTTGCAATGCGTAGTTTACTGTAAAAGAGTGACTGAGAAGGTAATCATCATTGTAGGACTGGGTTCTTCGTGTGTAGTTAGCAAACACTGTGCATGATGACACATGCTGACTGTATAATGCATTTGCAATAGGTGGATATATAACAGAGCTAAATGACCTGCTGCACAAATCTAAAAATGTAGTTCATTGACTCTACTGTGAAAAATCTGGAAGTGCTTCCTTATATTTAAATTATGTTTGAAATTATAGCATTCTATGGAAATGCTTAATGAAAAAAATCCTAGTAAAACATCCATAGCATTAGAGATGGGTTGGAGTGTTGTGGGTTGTTTTTTGTTGTTGTTGGGTCTTTTTTTGTGTTGTGTTGTTGTTTTTTTTAAGTTATTCAGGTATCAATTATTAATGAAATAGACCTCATAGCTTGGTCTTCTCTTCCTGTGACTAAATCCTGTTACAATTGCCAGTGTCAAATGCCAAAGAGAACCATAGCTGCCCAGAGTTCAACAGTTTCCAAATGTAATAATGTTCAGTCCTAGTGCTAGGCTACTCATGTCTGGCTTAAATCTTCAAAAGTCTGTTTCAATTTCCTGATGAGTAGTTGCGGTACATTGTGAGATTTCAGTTTTCACCTAATACACACGCGCTGTGAAGTGATAGTGATTTACTGGAAAACCAGTAAACTTCATTCTGGTTTGGTGGCCTCCCGGTCCCCTTCTTGTTGGATTTTACAGAAGGCCTTCTCAGAAAAGTTCTGGCAGCTTTCACTGCAACTGCCTTACAGAATCCCAAGGGGCAGGCACTCCTTTCTTTCTTGGAGTTTGGAAGTATCATTTCATATTATGTCTTTCTAGCTGACACACTTCAGAATTTCTTGTTCTGGCAGTAATAAATAAATACATGCACTATGATTACAGTTTAAAGTATGCCCTTTTCACTGTATAGATGTTTTTCTTTCCTCTAAATTTTGGAATATATTCTAGCTTCGTGTGAAGATAATGGTGTGGAGGATGAGCTGGGCACAGAGCCTGCAGACACAGAAGGGCAGGCGGGTGAAGAGGGAGACACGGGTGCAGAGCTGGATGACGGTAGGGTGCCTCCATGCATCTTGTGAGCCTCTTATGTCAACAGAATTGTATTGGTAGAAAACACTTTGTATGAGAGTACCTAAGCCTAATCATGTTTTTAGTAGGAGTTTCTTTCAAATAGTCTAGAGGGAGCCGGGCTTGAGGGACAAAAAGAAACGTAAGAACCTGTGTTCTATGGCTTGTAGAATAAATTTCTTGCCTTCTTTCACCATCTGCTATTTAGAGGACTCTGTCTTGTGTCCATACTCAGTATAAATAACAAAAATAGAAGTAAATCTGTGAAGAGGTTACTGTATTGTGCAAAAAATCTTCTCCTGCTAGTACAGAAAGAGCTCCATATGCCAGAAAACATTGAGAAGTTTTTAGAAAACTGAGAAGCTATAACATCAACTACCTCTTTGGTTCTTTCTAGAAATGATCTATCACATACTACTTAAATGACTGTTACAGCACTAGGAAAGAAAGTAAAACATTTAGGCATTTGTGTTATGAAAGTGATTAGCACCATGTGAACAGAAAGGAAGTATCATGGAAGATTTTGAAAATAATAAACAGATGTCCTGATGGACTTGTAGCCAAGGTTTCTTTTTTTCTTTTCCCTTCCTGCCCAACCTGTGTTATTAATGACCAGATGACATCCCATCTGATGCAGAAGCTGAGTTTCGCTTACATCGAGGTAACGTAGAAGAGCCAGGACTAAAAGTTTCTGAAGATGAAGAAGGAGCAGAAGATGCTTCTTGCAGTGTGACAGAAGGTAATAGCTTACCCACCAGTGTTTGAATAATTGTAATTGCCTTCTGGGTAGTCTGTACATTAAATTAATATTTTACATCTCTTGGGTTTGATCCAGCTCACTACTCTCAGTGGCAGGGGATGTGCCTGCATTAACATTATGTGAAGAATGTTATGAGTTCACTGATTACAGCTTCAGAAAGAGTGAGACGCCACCTAACTGCTTCTTCTTGTAGAAGCTTTTATATAAAAACTTTGTGCTGCTTTGAACATTTACAAAATTTTGATGAGGTTCCAGAAGTCTGATCTAGAATTTGTAAGACACTGAGGAATTTGTCACTGCTTGCTGCATATAACATTAAAAATTCAGAATATAGAAGTCTCATCTGTTTTCTTAAATGTATTTTTGCTCTCTGTAGATCCATGCAAGCCATCTGCTCCTAACCAGTCAACTAATGACATTGTTCTTCCTCTGTCTCCAGCTGATAGTCTCAAAGCAGAACAAGCAGAGGTAAGAAAAAGAATCTTCCAAGTTTTCTACTTAGAACCTGAAGTTCAATAGAGCAGTTTGTTGGATAAACTATTGAGAACTGACAGCCATGTTCTTTTCCGCTTTCCTGTTTCTATAATTGGTGTTGTTCTTGAAATTTGACTTTATATAGACTTTAAAAATAATGTGCTGTCTTTCTTTCCTACTTTCAGAGTGTAGTGGCTCTGTCACAGTCACCCAAGTTCCCATCACAAAATGCAAAAAGAATTAAAGAGGATATTTTCATTTCAGTGCACAGTTAAAAAGAAATATATTGCATATAGTGCATAATGGGAGTCATCATAGAGCTGATTGTTGTTTGTCCTGGTTTGGGTATCTTTCCTGTACCAGAATCAGATATGTACAAATTTTATTTGTATGACTTACTCTGTAGTAACCAAGACAGTGCTTATTTTTTCCAGAGTAACAACATAGTTCAGTTTAAGGAAGCTGAGTTATTTAATGTTGTAGTATTGGCCCTGAAGTCGGCATGCAAGCTTACTGTGGTGTTTCCAGCTAATAGGATGCAAGAACAGAAAGTCCATGACTCTTACGATGTTTATTTCAAACATTTATCTCCAGTGTTTCTGAAGAATTGCTTAATGATTTGACTTTCCTAGAGAGTTTTGTTATAAACCGTTTTACTTGCACAATGGACAGATGATGGGGTAAGGCTAGTTTGCTGACAGCAATTGTTGACAAAATTATCTATTAAAATGGAGTGTGATTATTTTTTCAGGCCCATCCAGTGGTTCTGTTAGACAAAGTTATACTTTGCATCAGGATAATGCCTGAATGCATTATTAAAGACCTGAGTGTTTAATATGTCATAGGAGCACACAGACAGAGAAGTTCATGCTCTAGTGGTAATGCAATGGTTGAAGTAAACTTTCTGCATTCAAAAGAAAGCTGGTGCAAAAGATACCATTGGAAATATAGTATCAGAACTCAGTAAGAGGAGTCCCCTGCCAAAAGGTTAGATATTAGAACAAAGAATTGTACTTCTGAGTAATGTGACAGTTTGCCTATTTTACTCTTAAAGCACCCCTTGCTTTAAAAAAAAAAAATGTTGCAGCTGCAGTAGATGCAAGCCAGCAGAAAATGCTGTGTTGATGAGAGCTTGAGAGACTTGAATGAAATGTGTCTGAGATGAGGGACTACTAATATGTACAGAGTTGGATAGTGAAGGGGAAAGCGGGAAAAGATAGACATGGATTTCTGGAATTCAGCATGCTTTTTGTTCCAAAAGTTAAATGTGCCTTATTGTTGTTTACAAAGGATAGTTTTATACAATTGGACTTCCGCACCCAAGAAAGAATCCCAAGTGACATACAAGGCCTGGGAGTGAGATGCGATTTGTGGTTTTTTTCCATATTTTAATACTTGGGAGATTTAGCAGCAAAAATGGAACAGCATTCTAATGTGACCATAACTACTAATATTTTATTGTATTTTTTTTTTTATTTATTAGGATGTAAAAGATCCCCTGGCTGCAATAAAATCTCCAGAGACACGCTTTTTCCCTGAGCCTTTCCTTCTTGAGGAAGGACCAAAGGATGAAATTCCCAAAGACAGAAAAGCTAAAAGCCCTTCTGTGCCACTCTCTCCAGTGTTATCTCAGCCTGTTGCATCACCAGAAACTATTGTACCTGCATCTCCAGCAGAATCTCAGCCAGCAGCACCAAAATTGGCTTCGTCTCCAACATCTTCTCAGAAGCCTATCTGTTCCCAGCCTTTGCCTTCTGCTGAAACATCCATTCCATCCCCAGTGGAGCCTCCAGTATGTTTCCAGCCTGTCCCAGCCTTAACGTCTACTCCTCTAGCTAAACTGGTCCTTAGGAACCAGGATAGTGAGGTGGAGAAACTGGGGAGCCCTACCACTGCAGAAGAAGCTCTGAAACGTAGTAACCTCGTAGAAGAGTTCTGGATGAAGAGTGCTGAAATTCGGAGGAGCTTAGGACTCACCCCAGTAGACAGAAACAAACGCTCAGAGTCAACCTTTCCTGTATCTGCCCTTGAGAGGACTCCTCTGAAGACTTTTAATAGTGAGAGTGTTACAGGAGATGAAAGGATGCATCTTGTGAAGCCACAGCCTGCCCCAAGAAGGCAGGGACTGTCAAAGTTAGAAAATGAACAAATTTCTCTGCTCACTCCAAAATCTCCATCAGAAAAAGAACTGAGGAGTTCCCATGAAGATAAGAGAGATGTATCCAGCAGTTCTGGTCTTGGCCTTCAGGAGAGCTCATCTAACATGAGAACTTTGGCTAGCCAGAGCTTCAACACTTCTGATTCTACCATGCTTACACCTCCATCAAGTCCCCCCCCACCACCTCCTCAAGATGAAGAACCAGCTACTTTGCGTAGAAAGAGGTATCAAGCACTTTGGCAGAATGAGGTTGAATCCAGGTCACCTCCAACACCAGCATCAACACCTCCCGTTCCCCCACGCCATGAGCCAACCTCTGCTGTCAAAGAATCAACGCAGGCCAAAAAAGATGATGTGCGAAAGTCTTTTGCAGAGAGTGTGGATGAGATTCCATTTGCTGATGATGTAGAGGACACATATGATGACAGGACAGAGGACACAAGCCTTCATGAGAAATTCTTCACACCTCCTACCAGTAGGCCACAGCCAGAGAAACCACTTGTTTTGCCCTTGGTCAAAGAAAATGGTGGTCCACCCTCTATGGAGGGAGGAGTTAACCAGAAGAAGAGAGCGTTGCCAGAAATTTCTGCAGAGGCCAAGGAACTTGCTGAAGAAAGGATGAGAGCCAGGGAGAAGTCTGTCAAGAGCCAAGCACTACGTGATGCCATGGCTAAACAGTTATGTAAGATGAAAGATATGGAGATGGCTGCAGCTGCTGGAGCCACAAGGGCACGAAAGGCATCTTCTATGCCTTTGAAGACCAAAGAGTTGTTTTATGACTCTCCAAAGCACTTGGCTTTGAAAATAGCAGAGGGGTCCACACTAAAGCATGATGCTGCTAGTGAGAAGTTCTCCACTCCTGCTGCTGATGTGGCTGGACCTGAAGGGTCTGTCACCTCTTCAGAGGGCTCCAGTGGGAAGAGTAAGAAAAGAACTTCTCTTTTCTCCCCTCGTAAGAACAAGAAGGAGAAGAAATCCAAAAATGACAGCAGGCTTTCTGACAAATCTAGTGGTGGGACAGAGGAAGCAACAAAGTCTAGGTCATTATGGAAGTCTGTTTTTTCTGGGTATAAGAAAGACAAGAAGAAAAAAGCTGATGACAAATCCTGCCCAAGTACTCCTTCAAGTGGTGCTACTGTGGATTCTGGCAAGCACAAAGCATCTCCATTGATTACAGCTGCAGGTATAATAGATCCGTGATACAGCTGCATATCCTTGAAAGTAAATTTGTCATCATGATATTGTGTTGTGCCTCGTTATCAAAGGTACAGATCAGGATAAGTAGCAGCAACTGGAATCATGTGTCTGCATATTTACAGAATTAAAAGAATCCTTAAATAGAAACTTCACTCTTGATATGTACAAGGTGCATCCAGGTTCTGCTTTATGCTGATTTGAGAAATAGGCTCTATTTACTGGAGTCAGGTGTTTGTGATGTTACGTCTTTGTTTTATATCGGATCCTCATCTTTTCCTTGGATGTTCTGTTTCTTTTAACCTGGCTCTGTGGATACAGAAGACTGCAGAGATGCAGTCAGTCCTGTGTTCTCAGTGATCTGACAACTGTTTGCTCATCTAAACATGTGGATTCTGCAGCCTCATGCAAATCTCTCACATGCCATCAGGTACAGACAGGAATGTTTAATGGCAAGTTGTGATACAGTAAGTAAGTTAGCCATAAACATGATCAAAAGCAAACATGTTACATTTCTTTGGCCTTGTACAAATAGCTGAAATGGTGCCTGCTACTGTCATCCAAGTGCTGTATGTTTCTTCAGAGCGTTGGTGCAGCAGAATGGGGAAAATCATGACCACAACTTTTAGTATTGTTTGCAGAAAGTGATGCATGCTGAAGCTTTTAACTAGTGACCACCATTTTGTGGAACAGTGCTTCTGTGTTGACTATGTAATCCCAGGCAGAGCAGCTAAGACTGACATAAACAACTGTAATTTTGAAGTTCAAGCAGCTTACCAACTGAGATCTGAAGTGTTTACAGAGGGAAATGCGCTCCTGTAGCTGCCGTTTTTCTGACATCCCCTTCTTATTCATGTCTTCTCAGATTTGCAGCTCCGTCGACACCTGAGTTTTTCAGAGGACTCTGACCTCTCCAGTGATGATGTTCTGGAACGCTCCTCCCAGAAATCCAAGCGAGAGGTAGGCAGATCTTGCATCATGCAGATCAGAGATTCAGACCCATGGCGGGAATTTAGGTGATTCTTTTTGTCGTTGTTACTGTTTCTTCTGTGGAACAGGCTTTCCTGGAAGCTGACCAAGGGTTTGTTTCACTTACTTCACAATTACAAACTTCTTTCTACTGTTATATATGCTGTTATAAGGATCTGTTATCTCAGTGTTAGGTTATTTTACAACTGAATATCACGGTCTGAATAGTGAATCTTGTCCCTGTTATGAACGTGCCAATAATCTACAGAAAAGAACAATTTAATGTCAGAAGAGTAAATTTCACCAACTCTAATGTTATTGCAAAAAGGTAGTCCTCACCTGCTGTGAGGGTCCGATCGTAGGACTTTGTTTTACCAGCCTTTTTGATAGATTGGTGTGGTAGAATTCCAAGTAAACTACAGGCAGGAGTGTACTCTTTTATGCCTCAAGAGCACAATCAAGGCAGATTGTCAACTGAAAGGTAAGCAGTTTGTGACTCATGCAGGTTTATATATTTTTCCTAGGCAAAGAGTATTAGTACCTTCTTATTCTTGAAGGACAGATGAGCCATCAGTTGTCTCTCCTACTTTGACCTTGTTTTCTTTGAGGACTTCTTGGTAGCTGATGAGTATTTATTTGTGTTTGCTGTAAAGGAAACAAATGTAAAGACAACATACATAGTGATCCCTTTTGAAATCTCAGTAGGTAGTGGTTAACCTTAGCATGGTGTTTTCATTCCAGTGTGGTCTGGTGTGAACTCTGCTTCTTCTGAGAAACTTCTTGTTCCTGAGCGAACTTCCCATAGTGCTACCTAATGCAGTAGCATGATGGTCTAAGACATATCAGCATCTAAAATAGTTTCACTTTAAGTGTTACTTTAATGAAGTTATGGAACAGAACACAGGACGTACCAGTGCGCTTTTGTAAATTCCAGAGAGAAAAATACTTCTAGTTTATCAGCGGTGTTTAAAAAATGTGGTGAGAACCAAGTGTCAAAGTTAGATGCTTTTAAGTTGCTTATTTCAATTTTAGGATGGCACTGTTCCACTGCTGGTGAAAAATGTAAGGATATGCTCTGCTTCTTTCATTCTTATCAGCTTCTAAGCTCTGCAAGACAGACTTTGCAAGGTATAGGGAATAAGTAGAGATTCCATTGGCCCTCGTGGTACTAAAGAATGAAAAATGGATTCTTCCTGTCCTTTCTCAATGGAGCCTGGTCCACATATTAAAAATCTCAGGAAGAGATTATCTCAGAGGGAAGTGTCCCAGACACAGTGGTCTGTACCTCCTGTCTCAAACCTTTCATCCAGTCTTGCATTTCTATGTATGTATAAGGCCGGTGGAAGGAATTGATAAAAAATAAGAATTTTTCTGCATTTACTGACCTCTCTTTCAGTTTCTCTTCCTAGTTGATGCAGATCTCTTCTGAGAGGAAGATTATTTTCTTTTTATTTTATTCCCTTTTTTCTCTTCCCCTTTCATCTTTCTTGCATGCCCTCGAGGTGTCTCATGAAAAATTCTGCGTTTTCCAAGAGATGCAGAGGAACGAGGTACCTGTGGTTAGCAGAGGACAGATGTGCAATACAGGGGTTCAGATAAGAGTTACGGAGTTACTGTTCTGCCTTGTATGCTCCTTCAGGAGGAAGCAGGCCTTCAATAAGGTCCATGCCTATTTTTCAGACTTGATATGCCTTGATGGTGGTGGGTTTTGTTTTGTTTTTTTCTACGCTGAGCTACTTTCATTTAAAATGGCTTTAGCAGAAAAAGATATCATCATTAAGCTTTGTGGGCATAGGTGACAGTGGCAGATGGCTGGAATCCTAATACTCAAAATACATCACCAGTTTTGCCAAAGTTATGGCAGTAGCATCTCATTTTCTCCTGTTTGCTGTTGCTGGGCTTATATTAAGAATTTCTTTGGCTCAGCATCTGCCTGTTTTCTAAAAGAACAGTTTTTGAGAACGGATTTGTTTAGAGGCAACAAATCAGAGAACTCCACTTCCCCAATTTTATTGCATCCTGTCCAAGGTTGTGAAACATAGATGCAAACACTGGAATGTGTTGCTGTCAAAAGAAATGTAACTGAACTTTGGGACTGACAAAACCGGGTTTGTTCTGATTTGGGGTGGGAATGTTATGTGTTTTAAATTGCAAGCTACTTATTATGGGTAAAAGTTTACTTCCTATAAGGTGCATAACTTTTATGTGAACCCCTTCTCTAAACCGAAATTTTGCCTGTGCTGCTTTTTCAGTAATTGTAGTGAGCTTGCTTCCCAGGTGGTTTGCTCTGCATAGGCAGTTCTTTGTGATCAGCAGCAAATTTCTATGGTGTTGTTCAGTGTAATGTCTTTCAAGAGAATCATCCTGTGAAGAATTCCTAGTGTGAATACCCTGTGGATTCCTTGTGTATGGGTGTGTCATTGTGCCTGTTTGTCATTGTTCCTCTACAGTTGTGGTATTGTGATGAGACATGTGTTTTACTCGCAGGTAGTTTGCTTTTTATTGATGTTTGCATATGTGCTTAAGTTGTTCTATGGCTTTTCATTTGTGGTTGTTTTTAGTTAATTAAATGAGAAAATGCAAAATGCTGACTGTTTACCCAGAATGGCATAATGCCCTCTGTACTTCATGACACGAGGCAAATTTCTCTGTCTTAGAGACTCTAGCTAGTTTAGTTGCCTTATTTTCAGGTGTAGTTTATCCTAGAAAATTC